>NW_007257378.1:1560-8363 GCF_000164805.1 Carlito syrichta | reverse complement strand
TATCAGTTGGCACCTGTTTTCTGGCAAAGTGTGCGATCCCCATGGATCAGGACCCAAAGAACACAGCATACCCAGGGTTCAGGGTGGTCCATATTGGATGCGTGTCCTCTGAAATCTCAAGCTATCAAGCGGTCTACAGTGTAATAACTGGGTTTCCTGGCAATATTTGGAATGCTTTTGTCTAGCCTGCTGCTTGCAGTCAGTGCCTTTTCGCCGCTTGAGCTTTCTAGACTCTTGATGAATTCACAAGTGGATATCGTATATACTTCTTATAATGTTTTCCCTCTGAATGTGACTGGAGCCCACTCTCCTTGTTTGCATCACCCTTCCACATTCCCTGATTCCTCATAATTGTGCCACCAAGGCGTGAGTTCTGCACAAGTTGAGCGAAAGAATGCTTTAGTATGTATTCATGGCCTTCCTCTACAGTTTGTCACATGCTCGACAAAGTCCTCTTCTCCCTGAGTTGAGAGGAGACCATGGACATCATCAAACACCAGTCTTAGTGCATCCTTGGACCCTCATTTCTCCAGTCTCATACTGGTTTCAAAAGGAAAGGGACTCATACGGTTCAGAATTGCTTTTGCCTCCACAACTAAGGGTACCATGCCTATGTGGCCCAAGTAACTTATGAATTGTGGTCATGAATCCCAATCCCAGTCATGCTATTTCAGAGCATGGTTCATGCCATCCATCCAGCGTGGGCAGAATATTTCACTGAGAGATACACATAGAGAATGTGTGGCATGGAATGCATGGTTAAAGTGCCCAGCTTTTGTGAAAAGTGTGAAGACATTACAATCGAATTTGCCTATTTCATGGAGTACTGATTCCTCTGGGTGGAGTTCCCCTGGATAGCCCGAATGCCTTAGGGTGCCACACAACTTAGCAATGTCAGTACAATGCTCCCTCTCACGTCAGTATGCACACCTGTCCCCTAAGAAAGTCCTCACTATAATTCTATTGCAGAAGACTTTTAAGAAAACACCTCACTTGAGTCAAGACAAAGATTACATCATTGACCCAGCTTAACACCCTCTTTTTCTGCATCCATCTGAAAGAGGCCCATGGGCTCCTCAGCAGTAACCGAATGCCAAGAGATTACTGCAGATTATTTGACTTTGTGAGGACATGAGGCCAGGCACCTGGATGACATCCTTAGTCCAGTATCTAACAGTTATTCTTAAGGACTTCTCTGAAGAAGGGATCCCTGTGAAAAAGTGGAGGACGGCTTGGGTGACGAAGCTTTATAATATCCCACTAATTTTGCTGTCTCATACAATCGGTTCATCCACATAATGATGACATTACATAGCTACTCATGGGGAATCCGTCCAGTAGGCTGAGACAGAAGTTCTTCCATGAATGGAGTCAAGTCCAGACAGGGTACTTATCATACAGTTTGGACATGCCTCACTTACTATCTCAGGTGATAAAGAGTTCCTCCTTCTCAGAGATGGATTTTCTTAGCAAAACTTGGTAAAGGGGCATTTTGCCAGGGATTTCACCCGTGTGTTCTCATATCTTGAGTCGTGAAGCAACGTGGTGGTATAAAAAATGGAGGCCAGTTAATGTTGAGTTGTTTGCCCCCTCATGTCAGGAATCCAGTGGATTCTCTTTCCTCTGTGCCACCATTCAAACCTCTCTAAGTGTCCAGAAGGGGGCCAGCAGAGGACATGGCCATTCAAATCTTAAATCACAGATACACTGATTATTTTTAAAGAAGCATGAATCTCTCTTTCCTTAGAGCCGGACAAAAGGGTATTCACCCTCCATTGGAAATTGAAACATGGGCCTCCTAGCACAGGATGCCAAGAGAAACTCAAGGCACTCTTTTTTCCTTTCTCAAGCATGCGTTGAGAAAAAATCTACATGCATTGCTGAAGGTCCAGCTTGCCTCACCCACCAAGAACACCTCCTTGAATGATGACTCTCGCTGACTGGTAAACCATTGGTCATGACAACCGAACGAGGTCCTGCACTCCATTACGACAGTGCATGCCATGCAGTCCTTCTCAGCAGATTTTCCCCCTGAAAGACAGAAAGTGTGATGTGGTGATTAGCAAGGCATGCTAAAATGGCCAGGAACGCTAATGAGGATTAAAGTTTAAGGATCACATGGGGAATATGATGCAGTAGCATATCCACATGCTCCACTTGATGGCCTCCGGTATGACAAGTCCTCCATCACCAAACTAGGTCGTACCAAAGGAACCATCATCATTTCTCCCATGTTGGATTACACAAGTGTCTTCTAGGCTGGGCCTCAGCGTCATGCCATTGTACTTGATATTTGAGTCATCACCGCTCCTCAAGGCAATATAAAGTACTCATCATTGACCCAACAAAAGTATCTACCAATTCCATATATGCGGCAAGGACAGTCATATGCTCACCACAAGTGAAGCAGGAACAGCACATGGGAGAATATTTCAATTCCAGAGGATCAATGGCCATCAATCTTGTTACAACCCTTTGTTTAAGAGATAGCAGCTTATTTCCAGGCCAGTTTCTGGCAGAAGAGGAGTTAAAAGCGGCGTGTCAAAATGGAAACGGAAACTTCCTGGGAGGCCTCTTCTCACAGACCTTTCTTCCAAGTACATCCTGACGAGACAATACATATCAGATGGGACATCTTTTTTTCTGGACAGTTGGAGATCCCCATGGATCACGTGCCAAAAAAACAGCACACCCAGAGTTCAGAGTGGTACATATGGGATCCGTGTCCTCCCATATCTCAAGAGGTTTACCGTGTAATAATTTGGTTGCCTGTGTCATATTTGGAATGTTTGTGTCTACCCTGCTGCTTTTAATCAGTGAGCATTCACCGCTTTAACTTTCAAGTGTGTTGATGAATTGACTAGTGGATATCAGATGTACTTTGTTTTTGTCTCTGCTCAATATGACTGGAGCCCACTCTCCTTGTTTGTGTCACCGTTCCACATTACCTGATTCCTGAGAAGATGTGCAACTAAGGCCATCGTCTGGCAGAAGTTGAGCGAAAGAATCCTTTAGCATATATTCACGGCCTGCCTCTCTTCGTTTCTCACACCCTCGGCAAAATCTTCTTCTTCTTGAGTGTAGAGGAGATCACGGACATCATCAAACACCAGGCTTAATGTGTCTGTGGACATACATTGCTCTCTTCTTGTATATGTCTGAAGAGAAAAGGTCCTCATATTGGTTCTGAATTCCTTTTGCCTCCAAAACTGAGTCCCATATCTAAGCGGCCCCCATGACCTTCTGAATTATGGTCATTCATACCAACGCCAGTCATACACTGACAGCATGGTGCGGGCCATCAATCCAGCGTGGGCAGAATATTTCACTGAGAGACACAAACAGAGATTTTGTGGTAGGGAAGGTGTGCTTCATGTGCCTGGCTTTTGTGGAAGGGGTGAAGACATTACAATCGAATTTGCCTATTTCATAGAGAACTGCTTCCATGGTGTGGAGTCCCCGTGGATAGCCTAACCACCTTAGAGTGCTCCACAACCAGAGCAATGTCAGGACCATCCTCCCTCTCGTGCCAGTATGCACTCCTGTCACCTACGAAGGGCTTCAGCATAACTCTATTGTGCAAGACTTTTCTTGCAACTCCTCGGTAGACACAACACCAAGATTTCATCAAGGACCCAGATAAGCATCCTCCTGTGCTGCCTCCTTTTGAGAGAGGCCGCTAGGTTCATCAGAAGGAACCGAATGAGACCACATTAGTGGAGACTATTTTACCTCGTGAGGACATGAGGACAAGCACCTGGATAATGGATTTCACCCATAAAATAGCAGTTATTCCCAAGGACTTCCCTGAAGAAGGGATTCCAGGGAAAATAAGGACGACAGGTTGAGTCAACAAGCTGTCTAATATCTCCCTAATTTTGCTGATTCAAACAATCGGTTCATCCACATAATGATGAAATTAGATACCTATTCATGTGGAATCCATCCAGTAGGCTGAGACAGAAGTTCCTTCATGAATGGAGTCAATTGCACACAGGGACCTTCTGATACAGCTTGGACATGCCTCCCTTGGTATCTCAGGTGGGAAAGAGTTCCACGTTCTCAAAGGTGGATTGCCGTAACAAAGCTTGCTTATGGGGCATGTTGCCAGAGATTTAGCCTGTGTGTTTTCATGGCTTGAGTTCTGAAGAAAGTCGGTGGTAGGAAAAATGTTGGACAGTAATTTTTGAGTGGTGTGCCCCTCACATCAAAAGACCAGAGAATTCTCTGTGCTCTGTGCCACCATTCAATCCTATCGAAGTTTTCCCAAGGGACCCAGCAGAGGACATGTCCATTCACAACCTGAGCCACAAATGCATTGATCATTATTAAACAAGCATGAATCTCTCTCTCCTTAGAGCAGGACCAAAGTGTATTGACCCTCGCTTTGAAAAACAAGCATGGGGCTCCTAGAAGAGCATGCCAAGAGAAACTCAAGGTGCCGCTTACTCCCGTTTCACCCATGACTTGAGAGAAAACTGCATGCATTGCTAATGGTCCACCTTGCCTCCCAGATCAAGAACACCTCCTTGCTTGATGACCCTCGGAGACTGATAAACCATTTCTCATGACACCCAATGGAAGCCATGCACTCCTGTACGACGGAGCATGCCATGCAGCCATTCCGAGCAGAATTTTACTCTGAAATCAAAAAGTGTAATGTGGTGGGTCACAAGGATTGCTAAAATGGCCAGGACCTGGCATGAGGATTAAAGTATAAAGATAACATGGGGAATTTTATGGAGTAGCAGACACACATGCTCCACCAGATGGCCTCCCGTACGACAAATCCTCCAGCACCAAACTAAATCGTACCGAAGGGACCATCATCATTTTCCCCACGTTGGATTACTCAACTGTCTTCAAGGCTGGGCCTCAGCGTCATGCCATTGTACTTGATATTTAAGTCATCACTGCTCCTCAGAGCAATATAAAGTACTCATCATTGGCCCAACAACAGTATCTGCCAATTCCGTATATGTAGCAAGGACAGTCATATGCTCACCACAAGTCAACCAGGAACAGCGTTTGGGAGAATGTTTCAATTCCAGAGGATCCACGGCCATTCACGTCATTAAAGCCGTTGGTTTTTGGGATAGCAGCTTATTTCCAGGCCACTTTCTGGCAGAAGAGGAGTCCAACAGGCGTGTCCGAAAGGAAACTGATACTTCAACTGGGAGGCCACTTCCCACATACCTTTATTCGAAATACATCCTGATGAGACAATGCGTATCTGTTTTCACCTGTTTTCTGGCAAAGTGTGCGATCCCCATGGATCAGGACCCAAAGAACACAGCATACCCAGGGTTCAGGGTGATCCATATTGGATGCATGTCCTCTGAAATGTCAAGCTATCAAGCGGTCTACAGTGTAATAACTGGGTTTCCTGGGCAATATTTGGAATGCTTTTGTCTAGCCTGCTGCTTTCAGTCAGTGCGTTTTCTCCGCTTGAGCTTTCTAGACTCTTGATGAATTGACAAGTGGATATCGTATCTACTTCTCATAATGTTTTCCCTCTGAATGTGACTGGAGCCCACTCTCCTTGTTTGCATCCCCCTTCCACATTCCCTGATTCCTCAGAAGATGTGCCACTAAGGCGTGAGTTGTGCACAAGTTGAGCGAAAGAATGCTTTAGTATGTATTCATGGCCTGCCTTTCCAGTTTGTCACATGCTCGACAAAGTCCTCTTCTCCCTGAGTTGAGAGGAGACCATGGACATCATCATACACCAGTCTTAGGGCATCCTTGGACCCTCATTGCTCCAGTCTCATACTGGTTTCAAAAGGAAAGGGACTCATACGGTTCAGAATTGCTTTTGCCTCCACAACTCAGGATACCATGCCTAAGTGGCCCAAGGAACTTATGAATTGTGGTCATGAATCCCAATCCCAGTCATGCTCTGTCAGAGCATGGTGCGTGCCATCCATCCAGCGTGGGCAGAATATTTCACTGAGAGATATACATAGAGAATTTGTGGCATGGAATGCATGGTTAAAATGCCCGGCTTTTGTGAAAAGTGTGAAGACATTACAGTCGAATTTGCCTATTTCATGGAGTACTGCTTCCTCTGTGTGGAGTTCCCCTGGATTGCCCGAATGCCTTAGGGTGCCACACAACTAAGCAATTTCAGTAGAATACTCCCTCTCACGTCAGTATGCACACCTGTCCCCTAAGAAGGTCCTCGTCATAATTCTATTGCACAAGATTTTAGGACAACTCCTCACTTGAGTCAAGACAAAGATTTCATCATTGACCCATCTTAACACCGTCCTTTGCTGCATCCATCTGAAAGAGGCCCATGGGCTCCTCAGAAGTAAATGAATGCCAGGAGATTACTGGAGATTTTTGACTTTGTGAGGACATGAGGCCAGGCACCTGGATGACATCCTCAGTCCAGTATCTAACAGTTATTATTAAGGACTTCTCTGAAGAAGGGATCCCTGTGAAAAAGTGGAGGACCGCTTGGGCGATGAAGCTTTTGAATATCCCCCTAATTTTGCTGTCTCATACAATCGGTTCATTCACATAATGATGATATTACATACTTACTCGTGGGGAATCCATCCAGTAGGCTGAGACAGAAGTTCTTTCATGAATGGAGTCACATCCAGACAGGATACTTATCATACAGTTTGGATATGCCTCACTTACTATCTCAGGTGATAATGAGTTCCTCCTTCTCAGAGATGGGTTTCCGTAGCAAAGCTTAGTTATGGGGCATTTTGCAAGGTATTTCACCCGTGTGTTCTCATATTATCAGTTGTGAAGAAACGTAGCGATATGAAAAATGTAGGGCAGTAATT
>NW_007257378.1:0-1540 GCF_000164805.1 Carlito syrichta | reverse complement strand
AAAAGTGTATTCCCACTCCATTTGAATATGAAACATGGGGCTCCTAGAAGAGCATGCCAAGAGAAACTCAAGGCACTGTTTTTTCCTTTTTCAAGCATGCGTTGAGAGAAGAACTACATGCATTGCTGAAGGTCCATTTTTCCTCACCCACCAAGAACTCCTGGTGAATAATGACTCTCGCTGACTGTTGAACCATTGGTCATGACAACCGAACGAGGTCCTGCACTCCTTTACGACGGTGCATGCCATGCAGTCCTTCTCAGCAGATTTTCCCCCTGAAAGACAAAAGTGTGATGTGGTGATCAGCAATGGATGCTATAATGGACAGGAACGCTGCTGAGGATTAAAGTTTAAGGATAACATGGGACAAATGAGGCAGTAGCATATCCTCCTGCTCCACTTGATGGCCTCCGGTATGACAAGTCCTCCAGCAACAAACTAGATCGTACCAAAGGGACCATCATCATTTCTCCCATGTTGGATTACACAAGTGTCTTCTAGGCTGGGCCTCAGCGTCATGCCATTGTACTTGATATTTGAGTCATCACCGCTCCTCAAGGCAATATAAAGTACTCATCATTGACCAAACAAAAGTATCTACCAATTCCATATATGCGGCAAGGACAGTCATATGCTCACCACAAGTGAAGCAGGAACAGCACATGGGAGAATATTTCAATTCCAGAGGATCAGTGGCCATCCATCTTGTTACAACCCTTTGTTTAAGAGATAGCAGCTTATTTTCAGGCCAGTTTCTGGCAGAAGAGGAGTTAAAAACGGTGTGTCCAAATGGAAACGGAAACTTCCACTGGGAGGCCTCTTCCCACAGACCTTTCTTCCGAGTACATCCTGACGAGATAATACATATCAGTTGGACATCTTTTTTTCTGGCACAGTTGGAGATCCCCATGGATCACGTGACAAAGAACACACCACACCCAGAGTTCGGTGTGGTACATATGGGATTCGTGTCCTCCCATATCTCAAGAGGTCTACCATGTAATAATTTGGTTGTCTGTGTCATATTTGGGATGTTTGTGTCTAGCCTTCTGCTTTTAACCAGTGAATATTCACCGCTTGACCTTTCAAGTGTGTTGATGAATTGACAAGTGGATATCAGATGTACTTTGTTTTTGTTTCCGTTCAATATGACTGGAGCCCACTCTCCTTGTTTGTGTCACCGTTCCACATTACCTGATTCCTGAGAAGATGTGCAACTAAGGCATCATCTGGCAGAAGTTGAGCGAAAGAAACTTTTAGCATATATTCACGGCCTGCCTCTCTACATTTGTCACACCCTCGGCAAAATCTTCTTCTCCTTGAGTGCAGAGGAGACCACGGACATCATCAAACACCAGGCTTAGTGTGTCTGTGGATATTCATTGCTCTATTCTTGTATATGTCTGAAGAGAAAAGGTCCTCATAATGGTTCTGAATTCCTTTTGCCTCTAAAACTGAGAGTCCCATGTCTAAGCGGGCCCCATGACCTTTTGAAATATGGTCATTCATACCAACCCCGGTCATACGCTGACAGCATGGT
>NW_007257377.1:1686-3405 GCF_000164805.1 Carlito syrichta | reverse complement strand
AGTAAAGTTGAGCAAACTTTGCACTCTAGATGGGTGCCACAACCATTGGGCCCAGATCAGCTGTAGACAAGAGTAGAATTTTCGATGGAATTTTAAACAAGCAGGATCAAGACCCTGAGGATTTCTTGGAAGGATTGTAACAGGAGATGAACAGGGCCTTACCAGTATGATCCCGAAGACAAAGAACAATCAGAGCCATGGTTACAAGAGGTGGAAGTGGCCCAGTCAAAGCAAAAGCAGATTCATCAAGAGCAAAGGTCATGGCAACAGTTTTCGGGGATGCTCAATACATTTTGCTTGTTGACTTTCTAGAGAGCCAAAGAGCAATAACACCTACTTATTATGAGAGCGTTTTGAGAAAGCCAAAGCTTGAGCAGAAAAAGACCTGGAAAAGCTTTACTGGAGAAGCCTTCTCCACCATAAAAGTCACTCCTTCTCCACCACAAAAGTCACTCCTCTCTTCAAACAAGGGTGATTTTGTGAGAGTTTCCATGGGAAGTCATTCGGTATCCACCGTACAGTCCTGATTTGAATTCTTCTGGCTTTTTTGTTTCCTAATCACCAAAAGATCTTTAAAGCGTACCCATTTTTATTCCGTTAATAATGTAAAAGACACTGCATTAACGTGGTTAAATTTCCAGGACCCTCATGGCTTGTCTTGAACTTGATGGAACTTATGTTGAGGAATACAGTTTTTCTTACCTCTTAATTCTATTTTTCCACGAACTGTCTGAAGTCCCTTCATATAATACAGTAATTCAGTACTGTCTGATAAAGGACTTTGTGATACACTGTAGGTATATTCAGTTGAGTCACTCCTTTCACTCAGGAGTACAAGTCTTTCTCCATGCACTTTCAATGTAACAAAGCTTCAGCTCTGAACACTTTGGTTCCAGTTTTTTTCCGGTGCCTTGCGGTCTTCCAGCTTTCAGTCCCTGATAACCCGCTTCAGAAAAAGAACTGACAACTGGAGCTTTCAGGGTCCCTCCCCCAATTCACCCCCCACTCCTGCCCAGCTAACAGAGGTGGGGCGCCTGTCTAAAGCCAAGACTGTCAGAGGTCAGGCCCTGGCTCACACCTCCCCACCCCAGGGGCTGTCGCCCATCCCTGATCGCCGCACGGGGAGGTCCCTGGCGGGCACGAAGGTGGTATCTGAGGTGCCCAGTCAGGTGACAGTCTCCGCGGCCACCTCGTGAGTGTCGATCCATCCCGGGCCTGCCCTCCTCCGGGAAAGAGGGATTGTAAAAATTCCTCAAACGAAGACGGCAGCCAGCCCACAGGGTCGAGGGGCTCCCGGGCGCCAGCAGCTCTACCCGACCTGCCCAGACCTGTCGGCCCGGGTCGGCGTCCCGGGCCCTGCACCCACTCACGCCGCGCGCGGGCACACCGAGCACACACCCCACGCCGAGGCGTTCGCACAGGGCGCGGCCAAACGCGACTGGGCCACCCGAGAAGACGACCAGGAAGACCAGGCGCAGGAACATGCAGAACTCGTCTTTTAAGGGAGAAGGGGCAGGTGTTTCGAGACCCCTGCCACCCCAGTCACCTCTGGCTCCGGGGGGAAGCCGAGGGGCCCGGACCGCTGCTGCAGCGCGGCCTCGGGCTCTCGGGAGAGCCGCGGCCGGCCCCCAACTTTACCCGCAGCCCCTGCCGCGGACCGCGGGCATCTCCGCCCGCCGCACCTGTTCCCAGGCTGAGCACCGCGCCTCGACCGTCCAC
>NW_007257377.1:0-538 GCF_000164805.1 Carlito syrichta | reverse complement strand
CCCCCCCGGCCGTGGCCCGCGGATCCTGGCGACGGGGAAGAGGGAAGCGTCGGCGGCGAGCGGGCCCGGGCGCAGCTCCCGGTCCACGCGGCTGCAGGCGCCGTCCTCGTGGCTGAGGCTCGGTTCCGGGCAGGTCGCCATGGAGGTGGTTGGAGACGCGTGGAAGAGCGTCTCCGCCAAACTGAGCTCTGCGCCGGAATCCTGGTGTGTGTGGGTGGGGGGGGTTGTGCCCCCTCCAGTGCCAACGAGTGCCGGCGTTGTCCACAGCTTCCAAGGAGACCCCGGACCAATCCTCTCAGAGAGTTTCTTGCTTTTCTGGAAGTCTCACATTTCCTCCCGTCTCTCCCACGTGCGCACTCCCCGTCCCTCTGCCTCTTCCCACCGCACGAATTTGGATCCCCTCTGCCCGTGGCACTGGGTTGCCCGCAGCAGCTTCAGTTCCTCTCCCACTTCCAGCAAAAAGCAGACATTTCCACCAAAAGAGAGTTGGCAGGAGTCGGAGGGGCGACCCAGGGCTGTAGAGACAGCCTTGGGCTTC
>NW_007257376.1:0-7690 GCF_000164805.1 Carlito syrichta | reverse complement strand
AGGTCCTCATTGCCGAGTTGAGGGTCAGCCTGCCTGGTTCACGTTTCTCACCTCAGAGAGGAGAGCCGGCAGCAATCCAGCCAGGTAGCCTTGGGAACTACTGCACCAAAGCATGGGCAGCCATTTAGGGGAAGTTGGACTGGAGAATGCCAACCTTGGGGGATCCTCACATGCGGAGAGTGGGGGGGAAAGACTGAGGGCAGAAGTTTTGGAGGAGAATGGATCTTTCTTTCTTTCTTTCTTTCTTTCTTTCTTTCTTTCTTTCTTTCTTTCTTTTCTTCCTTCTTCTTCCTTCCTTCCTTCCTTCCTTTCTTTCTTTCTTTCTTTCTTTCTTTCTTTCTTTCTTTCTTTCTTTCTTTCTTTCTTTCTTTCTTTCCTTGTTTCTTTCTTTTCTTTCCTCACTATGTTGTCCAGGCTGTTCTTAAACCGTCAAACTCGGGCCATCCTCTCGGCCTAGGCCTCCAAAACTGCTGTGATCACAGGCTTTCCATTTGGTACACATCCTTGTCTTCCTGCCTGGTCTTAAACTCTGGGATGGAGGCAATTATCCTGCCAAGGCCTGCCCTCACCCAAGCTTTTCTGGGTTTTGCTTTGGGTCAAGATGGGTCCTTGCAATGCTGTCCACCCTGGTCTCGAGGTCCTGGGCTCTGGCCTATCTGAGTGTTGAGGAGACAGGCGTGAGTCGCCTGGCCATCCCTGCCCACTCAAAGGTTTGAGAGTCATGCCCTCCCTTTCCCCAAGGCGGCCCCTGAGAGGAGGGTTAGGGTCGACAATTGGGAGTGAGGTGGGCGGAGGTGACCCTGTGCCAGAAGCTTCCTCCTGGGAGGGCTTGATGGGCGACTCTGGCCACACTCTCTGGGGTCCCAGGTCTTCAGAAGGGAGCAGACCTTGTGATGGGGCCCCAAGACGAGTGTGGAGGCTGGGCACAGGGACTCACACCTGTCATCCCGGTACTCTGGGAGACTGAGGTGAGAGGGTGACCTGAGTCCCCAGGTTCGAGACCAGCCTGGGCACCTTGGCGAGACCACCTCACTAAGAAGCCAAAAAAATGAGCCAAGAGTGGTGGTTCGCACTTGATGTTCTAGTCACTCAGGAGCCTGCAGTGGGAGGATAAATGGAGACCAACCGATGGAGGCTGCAGTGGCCGAGGGTGGGCCTCTGTGCTCCAACCTGGGTAACAGAGTGTGTCTTCGACTCTGAATAATAATACCAACTACCACCACCAGCAAAACCACAGACCGGAGTCAGGAGCTAAGCCTGGCATTCTGGCCTTTCGGAGGCCCAGGTGAGTGGATGACCTGAGACTGCAGGTTTGACACCAGATCAGGCCTCAGGGTGAGACTTCGTCTTGGCCATCAAAAATAAATCCAAAAATTAGCCAGGCATGGTGGAGCAGGACTGTGGTTAAATCCACTTGAGGACCCAATGTGGGAGGATCGCCTGAGCCCGGCTGTGGGAGTCCGTGGTGACTGTGAACATGTCCCTGCACTCTGGCCATGGTGACAGTGTGGGATTCCAAGTTCAAATAGTAATAATCACCACCACCACCACCACCACCACCACCCCTGTCACCCAGCTCGAGGATTTACCCTCAGGCATGGGAGAAGTAAAGGCACTTTCTGGCCTGTCAGTGGGAGGTTTCAAAAGTGGCCACTAGGCACATCCATCCTGTAATTTGGTCACGCGTCCCAAAAGCCCAGCCTCCACCTTCCACCCTCATGCCCCACAGCAAAGATGCATTTGAGCTCACAGAACAGATGGCTCTGAGCTAGAGTGGCTGGAGGACCCTTTCCTCTCCCATTCAACCCATTGTCACCCACCCACATGGACCATTCCCTGGGGAGCCGTGGATGTCAGTCATGACGCACGTGGAAGGTGTCATTTTTGTCACCGGAGTCTCCTTCGGTGGGGCTGTGGTGCAGTGGCATAATTGTGGCTCCCAGGTCCTCAACCTGTGGGTTTCAGGTGGTCCTCCTGCCTTGGTCACCGAGCAACTGGTACTCTGGGGGCCACCACACATGACTCAATTTTGGGGACCTCTCACCGAGATGAGTTCTGGCCAGGTCTCCCGGGCTGGTCTCTGACCCGGGGACTCAGACAGCCTCCAGCCTTGGCATCCCAGGGTACAGGTCTGACTGCCATGAGCCACAGTGTCCATGCTGGACTTGGAAGTGTTTTCAGCAGGGGCGACACAAAGACATGCACTGGGACACAGTCTACTGCATCCTATGTAGCTGGGACCCTGGGGGCCACCATGCGTGATGCCATTGTTTGCATTCCAGGGAGTGATGTGGTCTCGCTATCTGACTCAGGCTGTTCTCGAACTCCCAGGTTCCAGCATCCCCCCACCTTGGCCTCCCAAAGCCACAACCTGATTGTCTGCTGATCGACCAACTTTCTGGAACTCTAGGCCCAAGGCTGGAGCATCCATCCCAAATGATCTCTGTTCATGATGATCCCAACTCCATACACAAATGTATGCTCGTCTTTTTTTTTCCTTTTTTCCTTTTTCTCTTTGAGTCGGAGTCTCACTCGGTCACCCAGGGTGGAGGGCCGTGACTCTCTCAGCTACCTCAGTCATGGCCTGCCAGACTATGGTGACCCTTTCCTCAGTCTTCAGAGGAGCCAGAACGACAGGCAAGTGCCAACATGTCCAGCTCATTACTGATGGAAGTTAGAGGAGAGGTCTCATTGAGGTGCCCAGGTGGGTCTTGGCCCACAGCTTGGGCTGGCCACAGGACTCAAACACCCAAAGAACTGGGATCACGAGGCTGAGCCCCCAGCCCAGCCTCAAAACTTCATTGAAAATGAACCAGAAAGGCCTGATGTGGCGGCCCACGCCTGGAATCCCAGTGCTCTGGGATGCTTAGGCAGGAGAATGGCTGGAGTCCAGGAGCCCAAGACTAGCATGGACCAAACCGGTGCATGCAGAAAGACCCCATCTCCGCACAAATCCAAACAGGGATTCTTGGGTTGAGGTGCCCGTCATCCCGGCCACTGAAGGCTGAGGCACAAGGATTGCTACAGTTCACAATTTCCAGGCTGGTGGAGAACGCTGTTTTTTTCCGTGGGCCCCTTCTGAGGGCACAGAGAAAGACCCTGTTTCCAAAAACATCTGAATCGTACACGGATTCTCAACTATGTGTGGTGTGTTCACAGGGCGACTGGCTTTAGAGCTTGGAAAAATGGGATTGGCAGCGCCAGAGGAACCAGGGCAAGGAGTCTGTGAACTCCCACACCAAAGGGGGGCAGCCATTGGTGGGGGTTGGGGCTCGAGGTTGCTGAGTTTGAGGGACCTACGTATGTGGGGGAGGGGGGGAAGGACTGGGAGAAGAATGTTTGCAGGAGAATGGATTTCTTTCTTTCTTTCCTTCCGTCCTTCTGTCCTTCCTTTCATTCTTTCTTTCTTGCATTCTTTCTTTGTTTCTATGTTTCCTTCTTCCTTTCTTTTCTCTCTTCACTAGGTTGCCCAGACTACTCTCACACCACCCAACATGGCCCACCTGGGCCTCCAACTGCTGCATTCATGGTTTCCATTTAGTCAATATCCTGGTCTTCCTGTCTTGTCTTGACCTCTGTGCCAGAGGCAATCCTCCCTCCGAGCCCTGCCCTCATCCAAGTGTTCCTCGATTTTGCTTGGGTTCGAGCTCAGGGCTTGCTATGGTGTCCAGTCTGGTCTCAATCTACCGGGCTTCAGCTGTCTTGGCCTCCCCGAGTTCCAAGGAGACAGTCATGAGTCGTCCAGTTGTCCCTGCCCAATGAAAGTTTGAGAGTCATACCCTCCCTTTCCCCAAGGCAGTCCCAGGGAGGAGTGACCAGGTTCAACCTGGGGAATGAAACAGGAAGAGAAATGGGCCCTTCAGTCAAAACATGCCCCTGCACCAGGCGCTCCCACGGGAAGGGCTCAGGGGACAACTCCGGCCATGCTCTCTGGGTTCCTGGCTCATCAGAATGGAGCGGGTCTCATGGTGGGACCTTGAGAGGGGTGTGGAGGCCTGGCATGGGGATTCATGCTTGACACACCGGTGCTTTGAGAGGCTGAGGAAAGAGGATGGCCTGAGCCCCCAGGTTCAAGATAAGCGTGGGCACCTAGATGAGACTTTGTCTCTATAAGAAGTTAAATAAATGAACTGAGTGTGGTGGCACATGCCTGTCGTTCTGGCCATTTGGGCATCCGTGGCGGGAAGTTCACAGGAGTCTAGCCAATGGAGACTGAAGTGGCTGAGAGTGGACCTCTGCACTCCAGCCTGAGTGACAGAGCATGACTCTGAAACAGAATAATAATAACCACCACCACCACAACCACAGGCCAGGCTCAGGGGCTCAGCCTGGCATCCCATCCCTTCAGAGGTAGAGGGAGTGGATGGACTGAGCCTGCAGGTTTGAGACTAGCCCGGGACACTAGGCAAGAGGATCACCTAAGCCCTGCAGGTGGAGTCCATGGTGGGCATGTGCATGCCCCTGCACTCAGGCCTGGGTGACAGAGCGGGATTCTGACTCCAAATAATAATAATCACCACCACCACCACCACACCTGCCACCAAGCACGAGGAGTCACCGTCAGGAATGTGAGAGGAAATTCACTTTGCCTCCTGTCATTCACAGGAGGTTTCAAAGGTGGCCACCGGGTACAACCATCCCGCATCTTTGTCCACATGTCCTAGAAGGCCTGCCTCCACCCTCCACACACATGACCCATGGAAAAGATGCATGTGAGCTCACGGAACAGGTGGTCCCAATTTAGGGCAACCATTAGGCACAGAGCAATCAAAGAGTACCAGCAATGCCACAGCCTACTCAGGTTCCAGTCACCCGGTCTGCCACCTTTGAGCGAGAAGAGGGCTTCTTCCTCTCCCAACCACTCCATCATCCCCTGACCATGCGGACCTATGGCTGGGGAGTGGTGGACATCTGTTGTGATGCATGTGGGAGGTGTATTTTTTGTCACCGAGTTCTCCATTGGCCTGGTTGGGGCACAATCGTGGCTCCCGGGGCCTCGATCAATGGGGCTTAGGCAGTCCTCCTGCCATGGCCTCCAAGCAGCCAGGACTCTGGGGGCCACAATGCCTGACTCAATTTTGGAAACCCCTCACCGAGATGAGGTCTGTCGACGTCACCCAGGCTTGTCTCCCATCCCTGGTCCCAGGCAGCCTCCCACCTCGGGCTCCCAGGACTTGGAGGTGATGGCCATGAACCAGGGTGCCTGGTCTGGACTCGCAAATTCTGTGGTCGGGGGAGATGCAAATAACTACCCAGGATGGAAGCCACTGCATCCTGTGTAGTCAGGACCATGGATGCCACCAGGCAATACTCCAGTATTTGCATCCTGGGGAGTGACAAGTTCTCACTTCATGGCCCAGGCTGGTCTTGAACTCCCAGGCTCCAGCGGTCCCCTGCCTTGGCCTCCCAAAGCCACAGCCCGATTGCCGATCCACCAACTTTTGGGAACTCTAGATTGAAGGCTGGTTCCTCCTTCCCAAATGATTTCTTTCTGTTCACAAAAATCCCAACTCCATACAAAAATAGATACTCTTCTTTTTTTGCTTTTTTCATTTTGTTTTTGAGACGGAATCTCACTCCATCACCCAGGTTGGAGGGCACTGACTCACTCTTGACCTTCTCAGCCTCAGTCCACCAGGCTCCAGCGAGCCTTTCTGCAGGCTTCCAAGGAGCCAGAATGACAGGTGCACATCACCACGCCCAGTCATTTGGGATGGAGGGCCGAGATGAGTCTCGCCAAGGTTCCCGGATGGGTCTCGGCTCGCAAGCTTTGTACAGCCGCTGACCTCTGCCTCCCAAAGCACAGGGATGATGAGGCTGAGCACCAGAGGTTGGGGCTGGAAGGTGTCAAACTTGGGTGACCCTCAGATCTGGGTGTCGATGGGTGAAGGAATGAGGACAGAAGATTTGCAGGAGAATGAATAGCTTTCTTTCTTTCTTTCTTTCTTTCTTTCTTTCTTTCTTTCTTTCTTTCTTTCTTTCTTTCTTTCTTTCTTTCTTTCTTTCTTTTTTCTTTCTTTTCCTTCCTCATTAGGCTGCCCAGTTCACTATCAAACAGCCCAAATCAGGCCATCCTCTTGGACTGGGCCTCCAAAAGTGTTGTGATCATAGGCTTTCCATTTGGTCAGCATCCTGGTCTTCCTGCCTAGTCCTGAACTCTGGGTCAGAAGTGATCCTCCCACCGAAGCCTACCCTAATCCAAGGTTTCCTGAGTTTTGCTTGGTGTCAAGGTTGGGACTGAAGTGCCGAGGACACAGGCATTATTCACCCAGCTGGTCCCCCCAAGGGTTTGAGTGTCACGCCTCCATTTCACTGAGGTCACCCCTGGGATGAGTGACCAGGTCCACCCTGGGGATTGAGGTGGGCAGAGGTGTGGCCACCCTGGTGGAGACATGCCCCTGCTCCAGGTGCTCCTCCATGCTGGGCTTGACGTTTGACTCTGGATGTCCTCTTCAGTGTCCTGGGTCATCTAAAGGGAGCGGACCTCGCAGTAGGGCCCAGAGAGGGGTGTGAAGGCAAGTCAAAAGGGCTCACGCTTATCATCCCTGTGCTTTGGGAGACCGAAATGAGAGAATGGCCTGAGCTCCTGATTTCGAGACTAGCCTGGGCACCTTGGCAAGACCTTGTCTCTACAAGAAGTCCAAAAAATGAGCCAAGTATGGTGGCATATGCCTGTTCTTCTGGCCACTCGGGAGGCCACAGCGGGAGGATCACCAGAGCCCAGACTGCAGAGACTGTGGTGTCCAAGGGTGGGACCCTGTGCTCCAGCCTGGGTGAAAGAGCGTGACTTCAACTCATAATAATAATACCTACCACCACCATCACCACAACCATAGGCCAGTCTCAGGGTCTCAGCCTGGCATCCTGGCCCTCCAGAGGCCCAGGCAAGTGGATAGCTTGAACCAGTGAGTTAAAAACCAGCCTGGGACAAAGAGCAAGACCTGTTCTCAGCCATGGAAAATAAATCCAAAGAGTAGTTGGGCATGGTGAAGCAGGCCTGTGGTTCAAGCCACTCGGGGAGTGGAGGCAGGAGGATCACCTGAGCCCAGCAGGTGGAATCCGTGGTGGCTGTGCGTGTGACCTTGCTCTCCGGCTTGGTGATAGAGCAGTATTCTGACCTCAAATAATAAAAATCACTACCACCACCACCATCACCAACCCTGTAACCCAGCACGAGAAGTCACACTCAGGGATGGGAGAGGAAAAGGCACTTTCTGGACTGTCATTTTTGGTAGGTTTCAAAGGTGACCACCAGCACGTCCAGCACACAACATTGGCCACGGGCACCAGAAGGCCTGCCTCCACCCTCCACACTCATGCCCAATGGCAAAGATGCATGTGAGTTCATGGAACAGACGGCAGTGAGTTAGGCTGGCTGTCAGGCACACAGTGTTCAAGATGGTCTGACAACATCGTGTACAGGCCGGGTTTCTGTCACCCAGTCTGCAACCTTCGGGCCAGAGGAAGGCCTCTATATCTCCCGAACACTTATTCATCACTCGCCCATGCTGACCTTTAACTGTGGAACCCTGGTCCCCCATCATGATGCACGTGGGAGGCATCTTTTTTGTCACCTGAGTCTCCATCAGCTGGGATGAGGCAAGGCGATAGGATTGTGACTTTGGGGACTCGACCTTTGGGGCTCATTTGGTCCTCCTGCCTCAGCCCCTGAGCAGCTGGGACTCCCGGG
>NW_007257375.1:1484-4246 GCF_000164805.1 Carlito syrichta | reverse complement strand
AAAATGTATGCCCCAAAGCTCTCCAATGAGATTAACAAAAGCTAAACTCAAAATGAGATCACATCTTGCCTAGCTTCTTTTCCTTCTTTGCTTTACTTGCTCTTTCTCCTGAGAGCACATCCCAGCATGCACCCAAATTCCTATCTTAGTTTCTTTTTCCAGGGAGTCACATCTAGGACACCTTTCTAAATTCTACTGGGCACTAAGATAGGACCTGCTGGTTGTGCACAAATAAATTATCTGTGGAAATGATTCTTTCTTCTCTCTCCTTTACCAAAATATAAGGCATATGACAGAGGATCACCAAAACTGGAATTTATTTATTAAAATTGTGCATTTATTCTTACATGCTTAAATTTCAGTCAACTTCAAAGTACTCTCAATTTTATGCAATACACCTAGTGAAACACTTTTCCACTGCTCAAACCAGTTTTTAAACTCATCAATTTTGATGCCTTTTAGTGTTTCTGCTGTTTTTTGTTTCGCCTCTTTCAAATTGGCAAAATGTTTCCTTTTGAGGACTTTTTCATTGGGGGAAACAAAAAAATCTCTAAGGGCAAGATTGAGTGAATTGGAATTAAGGTCATTTTGGGTAAAAAAAACAAAACAAAACTGCTGAACACTCAGTGCAGTGCAGGAAGGTGTACTCGTAAATCACCCATTAGGAGATGGGTAACTTTGTTGAAGGAATTCCCCCACCACCAAAAAAAAAAAAAAAACTCACAGAAGCCAAACTCAGCCTCTCACAGCAATGCTAGCTGGTACACTGATGCCAATGTGTTCCTAGAACACTTACCTAGCGGGAAGAGCCTGTACTACAAGGGGCCGGCCCTCCAAAATATAATTTCAGGGTTTTTTTTGTACTCCTTTATACATCTCATTCCCCAGAGCATGTTTAAAAAAATCTCCAAGCCGGGATCGGTGGCTCAGCCTGTAATCCCACACTTTGGGAGGCAGAGTTGAGTGGATTGCCTGAGCCCGTGGGTTCGAGACCCGCCTGGGCACCTCAGCGAGACCTCATCTCTACAATAAATCAAAAATTAGCTGGGCGTGGTAGCCCACACCTGTAGTTCCAGCTACTTGGAAGACTGAGGCAGAAGGATCGCTGGAGCCCAGCAGGTCGAGGCTGCAGTGGCCCCGGCCACTGCACTCCAGTCGTGGCAACTGAGTGAGACCCCAACTCAAAAAAAAAAAAAGATTTCTGACAAAGTTTGTGTGAAAATCTAAAAACCAAAATGGTTACTTTTAAATATTTCTAGATTTCTAAAACCAAATGACTCCTTTCTGGATACAATTATGGGAAACTTTTGTTGCATCTGTGAGATCATCTCCCACGCACTCAATGACTACAGTAAATGCACAGCTTTTGAACCCTGGAACAAATATATATGTAAGCTGTCTGTCACTGTGCAGTGTCAGCTCTCTCTACTGGGTACAAGCAATTTAGTTTCCAAGTATAGAAAATGGAGTTCTGAATGCAATCTTATTATATGATGTCTCGCTTAACCATGCTTATAGAAATAGACATCTTTACATTTCTTATTGTTACTTTATAGCCTTCCCCACCTACCCCCTCCTCTAGAAGAAAAGAAGAAACTCATGCAAGTTAAACTGAGTTAATAATAATAGCCATAGGGACCAGCTTTTGAGCATCTATTATGTGTTCACCTACGCTATAAAGAGCTGAATCATTGTAATGTTAAACTTGCACAACTGCCCTGTGAGGTGAATACTATCTACATTCCAAGTTAGGGTTAATTTTTCTCATGTCACAAGCAGTCTGGAGGTAACCTGACCATGCCTGTGTGGCAGTTTTATGAAATCATTAATATCCCAGGATCTTTCCAACTTTCTCTTCACCATCCTGGGTATTTAGCTTTTACTATAATGGTCATGACATGGCTGATGCATCTCCAGGTACCATGTCTGTGATCCATCCAGGGAGAATGGGGCAAAAGCCTTGTCTCTTCTCTGGTGTTGATTTATTTAGGGAGGCAACTCCTTCTCAGGGATTTCTGCTTCCATCTCACGGACCGGAAATATGAAACTTGGCCACCCTAGATGCAATGGAGTTAGAGGGTTTGGGTATCTCACTTTCCAGCTGCTATAGAAGCATTTTTGACTAAAATTGTATTTATTAGAATAAATCATGTCTTGATATGCCTGCGGTAGTCCTGGTTTACACTGGGAACACACAAAATCATTCGTAGGGTTCCTTTTAGCCTCCAGTGCCTCGGGATGATAAATTATGTGGTTAAACTTTCTGTAATAGAGCTGGAATGGAAGTGTTGAGCAAACCAAACTTTAGTATCTGTTGTACTCCAGCAACCAAAATCGCTGAAAATCACTGTAAATCTCAATTTACAGTCTTTCACGAAAACACCAAGGAGTGTAAATTTATAACACTCCCAACTTCTTTCAAATCTTCCATGTCATTTCTCTTGCTGTCAGTATATCTCACATGCATGACTGATGCCCTGAAGTGCTTCTACTCTTCCAATGTAACATTAAGAAAAGTCCTCTTTCTAACTCTGTCCATGTAGCCTTCCTTCTCTCCTCTCCCATCCTCTGTCTGTCCCAAGCCTTTGTCCTGGAGTTCACTTGGGTTCTACGCTCACTTTAATGTTCCCCTTGCCCTATTCCACAGAAGAGTGAACTCTGCTGCATCTCTCATCCCCACCTCCCAATGAAAAAGCATTATCAGCCGAGCTCGGTGGCTCAGCCTGTAATCCCGTGCCTTGGGAGGCTGAGGTGAGTGGATT
>NW_007257375.1:0-933 GCF_000164805.1 Carlito syrichta | reverse complement strand
GACATCCTAACAAATACACTGATTTATGTGTGCAACTAAGTCCCAGCAGAGTCTTCTCTCCTTTGACAGTCGTGAAGAAGATGCATTTAACATTTTGTGAGTTAATTTTTTAGTCTTATAATTTAATATATGTTTATTTTGTTCTTGTTTAAAGTGTATAACCAGGCCAGGCTCAGCCTGTAAGCCCAGTACTTTGGGAGGCTGGGGTGAGTGGAATCCCTGAGCCTGTGGGTTCGAGACCCAATTGGACAACTTGGAGAGACCTGTCTCTACAATAAATCAAGAAACGAGCGGGGTGTGGTAGCATAAGCCGGTAGTTCTGGCTACTGGGAAGGCTGAAGAAGAAGGATAGCCTGAGCCTGGCAAGTCAACATTGGGATGGCTGTGAGTATGCCACTGCACTCCAGCCTGGGCAACAGAGTGAGACTCCAACTCAAAAAATAAAAAAATAAAAGTAAAAAGCGTATAACCGGAAAGCACAATTTTAATTTTTGTTTTGTTTTTAACAATTATGGGCAGCGGCCCTTTAAAAATTTGGGAAAGGAAGTAAATACCCTGTTAAATGGGTAGAAAGGAAGTAAATGTCCTCTAATGTAGATACATATCTGCCGCTCTTTGCTAAGCCATTTTAAAATCAAAGCTAGTGCCTCACTAAGCTGGCATTTGTGAGAATGGTCACTCAAGTCTCCATGATGAGGAAAAATAAGTCATGTGTGTACATGATGAGGAGATGTCTTAGGAATACACAGGCCCAGGAGGAAAATAAAACCAGAACACCATGGCTGAGACATTAATTTGGCTTCAAGAATATGAAGGTCCAGTAAGTGACTACTTTGAAAGCCAAACACTCTTACTGGCCTTGCAGAGCTACTAGTGTTCACAGAATGAGGCAGGCCATCTGTCTGATAAAGCAAGTTATGAAGGGAAGGAATG
>NW_007257374.1:2519-3129 GCF_000164805.1 Carlito syrichta | reverse complement strand
AAAGTAATGGAAAGGAGAGGAATGGAAATGAATGGAATGGAAAGGAAGGGAGAGGAATGGGAAGTCATGGAATGAAGTGGAATGTAATGGAAGGAAATGGAATGGAATTCCATGGAATGATGAGGAATGAAATGGAATGGTATGGAATGGAATGGTAAGGAATGGAATGAAGAGGAATTGTATTGAATAAAATGGAATGGAATGGAATGGAATTGAGAGGAATGTAATTTAATGGAATGGAATGGAAATGAATGTAAAGGAATCAAAGGGAATGGAATGGAATTGTGTGGAATGCAGAAGAGAGGAATGAAATAGAATGGAATGGAATGGAATGGAATGCAATGGAATGGAGATGAAATTTATGGAATAGAGTAGAATGGAGAGGAATGCGATGGAATGGAATGGAATGGAATTGAACGACACGGAGAGAAATGGAATGGAGTGGAATGGAATGGTATAGAATGGAAAGGAAGGGAATGTAGAGGAACGGTATGGACTTTAATGGAATGCAGAGGAATGGAGTGGAATGGTATAGAATGGGATGGAATCAAGAGGAATGGAATGGAATGGAATGGATTGGAATGGAATGGAGAGTAATGGAATGGAGCAG
>NW_007257374.1:0-904 GCF_000164805.1 Carlito syrichta | reverse complement strand
GGAATGGAATGGAATGGAATGGTGAGAAATGGAATGGAATGGAATGGAGAGTAATAGAATCAATGGATTAGAATGGAGAAGAATGGAATGGAATGGAGAGGAACGGAATGGAATGGAATGGAAAGCAATGGAATGGAATGGGGAGGAACGAAATGGAATGGAATGGAGTGGAAAGGATTGCAATGGAAGGTAAACTATTGGAGAGGATTAGAATGCAATGGAATGGAATGTAGAGTAATGGAATGCAGAAGAATGGAATGGAATGTAGTGGAATGGAAGGAGAGTAATGGAAAGGAGAGGAATGCAATGGAATGGAATGGAGAGGAACAGAATATAGCGGAATGTAATGAGTTGGAATGGAGAAGACTGGAATGGTAAGGAATGGAGTGGAATATACAGGAAAGGAATGGCATGGAATGGAATATAATGGAATGGAATACAATGGAAAGGAATGGAATGGAATGAAAAGGTGTGAAATAGAGAGGAATGAATGGAATGGAAGTGAATGGATGTACAGTAATGGAATGGAATGGAATGTAGAAGAATGGAATGGAGAATGGCATGGGGAGGAATGGAATGGATTGGAATGGAATGGAATGTAGAGGTCAGAATGTAGAGGAATGGAGTGGAATGGAAGGAGCAGAATGGAAAGCAATGAAATGGTATGGAGTTGATGGACATAAACGGAATGGAATGGATGGAATGGGAAGGAATGAAGAGGATTGAAATGGAATTGAACGGAATGGAATGGATTGAAAAGAAGGGAGTGGAATGGAATGTAATTGAAAGAAATTGATGGAATGGAATGGAATGCAGAGGAATGGAATGGAATAGAGTAGAATGCAGAAGAATATAATGGAATGGAATTGAATGATTGGAGAGAAATGGAATGGAATGGATTGGA
>NW_007257373.1:289766-331401 GCF_000164805.1 Carlito syrichta | reverse complement strand
GCGAGGTGAGTCTCTTGAAGGCAATAGATTGTTACCTGATGATATTTTATCCATTTTGCCATTCTATGTCTTTTCAGTGGTCCATTTAGTCCATTCACATTTAGGCTAATAATTGAAATGCAAGAGTTGATCCCTGTCATAAGGTTCTTACAGAGTTGTTCCTGTTTGTTTGTTGTCTATCTTTGGGTTTTGTAGTTGGTTCATGTGTGTTTTTAATCTTTTGCCTGTACTCTTGTGAAGAATGTTGTTGTTCTTTTTTATTTTTCTTCTGTGTTCAGTACTTTCTTAAGTGTTTCTTGTAGAGGTGGTCTGGTGGCAGCATAGGTTCTTAGGGATTGAATATCTGGAAAAGATTTCAATTCTCCCTCCCTAATGAAGCTTAGTTTGGCTGGCTAGGTTATTCTTGGTTGAAATAGTTTCTCTTTTAGAACTTTGAAGATAGGGCTCCAGGCTCTCCTGGCCTGCAGGGTTTCTGTGGATAAATCTGCTGCTATTCTAATGGGTTTTCCTTGGTAGGTAGTCTGGCCTTTTTCTCTTGCTGCCTTTAGGATTTTTCCTTTTATAGCTACTTTGTTTAGGTGAATTATTATGTGTCTGGGAGTTGGTCTTCTCATTTGTTGTCTTGCAGGGGTTCTCTGAATCTCTTGTGTTTGAATTTTTTCATCCTTAATGAGATGAGGGAAGTTTTCTTGAATGATTTCATGAAATATTTGTTCCAGTGTGGATTCTGTTTCTCTTGGATTCTGCCTCAGGAAGCCCAATTACTCTTAGATTTGGTCTCTTGAAGTGGTCATTCATCTCTTGCAGGTTTTGTTCTGTCTTTTTGAGCTTCTTTTCTATGTTTTTGACAGTTTGGATTAGTTCTGTGTTTTGGTCTTCGAGTTCTGAGATTCTTTCTTCTGCTTGGCTGATTCTGCTTTCCATGCTTATTAGTCTGTTGTTCATTTCCATCACAGTATTCTTTACTGCTGTCATTTCTGACAACAGCTCCTTCCTATTTTTCTCTTGTCTCTCCTCAATTTTTTTAATTCTCTCCATTAATGTCTTGATGTCTGGGTTTGTTGCATGTAACCAGTCATTCTGGGGGCTCTTCATTGTTTGTGTTCCAGAATCTGTTTTCTCAGTGTCTGATTTCCCAGGGGTCTGTGTGAGACCTATATTCTTCTTTTGGTTTTTCTTCATTTGTGCGGTTTTGCCCCCTCCCTACTTTTTCCTTCCCTCCACGTCACTGTCTTCTTTAATTCTGTTATTCAGGGGTAAAGGGATTGGTTTTACTTCTGTTTGTTCAATCTTCTATTCTTTATGTATGTCCTCTTACTTTGTTCAATTCTGGAGTGGCACTGTAGGTTGGAGGTGGTCCTTTTTGCAGTTTTGAGATTTACTTAAGGGGAGAGCTGTGGTTCAAAATCTGTCTGCAGGTCCTAGTATTCGCTGACAGGTGTGTGGATAATGTGGAGCCCACTTTCCACTGCCCTGGAATCTGTCCGTGCAGTGGGGCTATAGGTTTACTCCCTGAAATAAAATGTGGTTAGCAGAGGGGAGAGAATGGAGCAGATAGTGGGTTGAAGAGGGGAGTGAGGAGATAGAGGAGTAAGGGGGGGAACAAACGAGTGTGCCAACAAATAGAGAGAGAGGCCTATACTGAAACAGATAAAAACAATAGACCAAAGCTACAGACAAACCAACTCTCATACAAAAAATAAAAATAAAACATATAGTGATGCTAACATACAAGCTAACCAACCACCTTGTTAGTGTGCTGTTCCTCTATACAAAGATAGGGTTTACAGAGAGAAGAAAAGAGAAGAAAAGGAAAAGTAAAAAAAAGCAAGGGAACCATACAGTAGGAATAGAATTAAGTCATTAAACTAATAGAATCAATGAAGCACACTCTGAGACATTTCGTTTACGTCCAATGTCCTTTCAGGTCTGATTTCTAGTTTTCTTTTCAAGCTGGTAAATTAGTTTGCGGTTCGGGTCAGTTCCCCTGATCTGCTGTGAAGGACAGTTCAGAGTAACCTCGGTTCAGCACTCGGGTCTATGTCTTTATCAAGCTTGCTTCTCCCGTTTCAGTGTTGTTACCTCGAATCGCCAGCAGGTGGTGCTGTCTCAGCTGCTCGCCCCAGAGGGGGCGGGGCGGACAGGAACAAGATGGCTGCCTGCCTCCCAGCAGGCAACAGGATCCCCACTCCGAGCGGGCAGGACAGTCTCGGTCGCAGGAGAGGTGGCAGCAATCCCAGCAGATCTTCCCTGAAGGGGTTTGATGTGGATCGCCGGGCCTGGGTGGTGTGATGTGCTATGGCTGTCACAGAGGCTGCGGCAGCAGCGGTAGTGAAGGGGGCCTGCGGCGGCGGTGGCAGCACCGTTTGCGCCGCAGTGACTGTCCAGTCCTTGCGAGGTCCCAGCGGTGGCAACGGCCGAGCTCCGTATGAAGAGCAGGCTGCGATGTTGGGGTCCACAGCCCCCCGGGGCGAGAGTCAGAGACCCGCTGCAGATCTCCTTTGCAGAGGGCTTCAGAGACCGGGTTGCCTCGTCACCATCTTGCTGCTTCTCGTGAATATGTTTTTAACACATTCTTCTTCCCCCTTTAAAATGAAAATGCTACTCATCTCCACCTACCTGGCTAAACATTTTCTTTGGCAACAACTGTTGGGACAATTTTATTTCATTAGTTCCATGTTGCAAATGTTCATTAGTTCTATGTTGCAAATGTTATACAGGAATCTGAAAGCATGAGTAAGTTTCCTTAATGTCAGTGATGCATGATTTCTTCTTCTTTTCAAACACGATTCCCGGTAATGATGGGGAATGTATTTAACACCGTCAACACACTGATGTGATATTTTCTGTGTATAAACCTGATAGGGTTCAGGAAAGGCTACCCCAAAATATAGCTACACTTTGACATCCAAGGAAACAGTGGAAGCAAGCCATAAACATCTAGAAATAATTTCCCTGGAAACAGGCCGCAGGACATAGTTTGGACCTAGTTTGGATGTTTGGCCCCTCCTAATCTCATGCTGAAATGCGGTGGTCCCAGCCGTTGTGGGTGGGGCCTGGCGGGAGGGGCTTGGTCACAGGAGAAGATCCCCCTGAAGAATCGATGCCCTTCTCAATAGGGAGCCAGCCCTGCCCTACTAGGACACATGAGAGTTGGTTGTTGAAAGTGGCAGGCACTCCCTCTTCTCTTGCTCTGCCCTCGCCATGTGACACAGGGTCCCATTCCCCCTCTGCCAACACTGCAAGCTTCCTGAGGTCTTCCAGAAGCAGATCTCCGCGCCCTCTGTCTTCTACAGCCTATAGAACCGTGAGCCAAGTAACCTCTTTTCATTATAGATTATCCAGCCTCGGGTATTCCTCCCAGCAAAGCAAAATGGACAGACACACCAGCTAACCTTCCCCTGGAAATAGGTCGTAAGACCCCCATTCCAGAGAGCCCTGCCCCACCCCTGAAGGAAAGGATCCTAACGCAGGGACACCAAGAAGGACCGGAAGACAGCTGCACGCCTTGCCACGACTTCCCTCTCGCCTGAGATGCTGACCGTGAGATCCCGTGCCCTCGTGTCCCGTCATGTTTCTCCACATCTCTCCCCTTCTTCGTCTGACTTAGCATCACACATACACGTTTTTTCCCCTGCTTCTTTGGGCCTTCACTTTTGAAGTTTTCTCTGTCGCATATATTAAATCAAACTGAAGGCCATTTGTGGTGGCTTGCACCTGTGATGCCAACACTTCGGGAGGCTGAGGTGGGAGGTTGCTTGAGGCCAGGAGTTTGAGACCAGCCTACACAACATAGTGAGATCCGATCTCTGAGACATAAAATTGAAAAAAAATAAAAAGCTGGGTGTAGTGGTGTGTGCCTGTGGTGCTCTAACCACTTGGGAAGCTGAGGTGGGTGGACGGCTTGAGCTTAGGACTCAATTAGCAGACAACAGAGCAAGACCCCATCAAATAAAATAAAATAAGATGCAATAAAATAGCATAGGCCCTTCTCTTGTTAAGCTGTTTGTTGTTGTTGCTGTTGCTATTGTTGTTATGGGAATCTCAGCCATAAACTTAGTGACGGATGGGGAAAGATGCTACTTTTTCTCTACTAAAAAGCAACATACTATAACTTGTAATGCAGAAGCTTGAATTATTCCCTGTGAACCTTCAAGCAAAAACTAAATGAAACTTACTTCATCAAATTACGGAATTTTTAATTTAAAAATATGCGAGATAGTCTATGTACATTTAAAATATAGAACTTGACCACTGTAGAATTCTGGCTAAGAGTTAATGAGATAGGAATGAAATGAAACTCGACTTAATATGTTTGGGAAACTTCTTCTATGAACATGGAAATAGATATTTGTCATGCAGCAAAAACACTCAAATTTTAAAAAGGAAAGCCTGAGTTTTTCCTCAGGGCTCATCTTGCCATCTAGATAGTTGGAGAATTTTTGTTCTTGCTTTCTCTCTATAGTTAAATAACATAAAAGTCAAACTCTTTAACAATTTATTGGTTTAGCAAATGGTATGGAACTTAAGAAAGTGTTATTTTAAGGAAACCATTACAAAACTACTTGAAATTTTTACCTACCAAAGAAATAAGAGTGGTGTCACAGAATTACCAAGTTACTCTGAATCTCTCTGTGTTGGTGACATCTAATTATCTTTTATAGCTCTACCAACACTGCAGAGTTTAAATGCGTCTTGTATTCAAACACTCACCTAGATAAAAATCGCATAGTTTAGTAGGGATAATATTAGAATTAGGATCAGAAATATTCTAGCTTGTGGCCTAACTAGTGAAACTGGCCAGATGGAAAGAAAAATCACCTCTCTTAAGCTGTGCTACTCACAGGAGAATAATGCACTTCTTTCTCTTTTCTCAGAGGACAGGTAACAGGGTTTATTAAATAAGTATGAGTTTCTCATATGTAAATAAGGGAATAGCAAAAAAATGAGCTGATTTGCCTCTTTTTGTTTTCTGGATTGTTATCATTTCCTCAATCGTTGAACCATTATCTGGATTTCCACACCCGATGAAAGCAGCAAGAAAATTGAAATTGTGTTTACAGAAGCCAGTGTTGGGCTTTCTCAGAGAGGCCGTCTAGCTGAAATCCAAGCAGAGTGTAGCCCCGGAGAGTTCACCATGCCTTTATTCCCTCTGAGTCAATATTTTCTTCCAAAGGTTTTCCATCGGGAGTAGCAGTGGCTAAGCCTAGGGGGGACATTTCTGCGCCAGTTCTATTTCATGAATGCAATGGCCATTTGCTTCTGACCAGGGGTCTCTTATTTTAGACATAACTGCATGAGCCCTGTGTAGTTGACAGGTCCTGAAAGAATTCACCCCATCATGATAAAGTCACATTCCTATGAGTTTCCTTTTGCTTTATGTACTACCTGTGGAGTATATACTTCGTTTAAGGTGGTTCAAGTAGGTTATTCTTTTTGACTTTTAGTAATCCAGTGTATTTAGCTCAACATATCCCAAAATTTACCATGTCAATATGTAATCAACAGAAAAGTCATTAGTGGGATATTTTGAAGTCTTCATACTGTCCTTAAGCTCAGGTATGAATTTTAAGGTTACACCACCTTTCAGAGCATTCCAGCCACATTTCAAGTGTGCAAACACCTCTTGCAGCTAATATCTGTTGTATTGAACAGTGCAGTTCTATAGGCTACCTGCATTCATATTTTAAGTTTTATAAATTTGTTGACTCAAAAATGAAATTATGTTCTTTCTAACATAAGCTAGCTGATGTGCTTTCTTGTTACATGAGATGACCATCTCGATTTCCCTATTTAGGTATTTAAGAGTCCTTAATAATTGCCTTGTGCTTGAAATTAATAGTTTTCTCAACTATCAACGAATGAAAAAGTCCAGCTTACAAAAGTGAATCTCTACATTTATACTTGAACTGGCTGAATTTCTTCCTGCAATTTTCATTTAATGGACATATAATAATTGTACATATTTATAAGGATGCATAATGTTGTCTCAGCACATATTATGCATGATGATTAGAGCTGAGTATTTAGCACAGCCATCATCTCAAACATGTATCATTTCTCTGTCTTAAACACTTGCTATCTTTCTAGCTACTTGAAACTATAATCATCCTACAGCGGTGTAGACCCTTGGAACTTATTTCTTCTATCTCAGTGTAATTTTGCATTCTGTAACGATTCTCTCCCTATTCCTCCCTTCCGTCTACCCTTCTCAGACTCTAGTAACCTCTGTTCTACTTTGTTCTTCTATGACATCAGTTTATTTTAGCTTCCACATATGAGTGAGAACCTTGGTGTCTAACTTCCTGTTCCTGGCTTATTTTTTTTTTATTTTAATTTTTTTGTTGTTTTAAAGATGTGGGGTACAATTCAGGGTTAAGTATACAAATGTTGATTGTGCAGGTACCCTTGTTGATGAGGTGTGTCCCTCCCTCCCCTAGCAGTTTCCCTCTACTGCCGGTCCAACCCTCCCTCCCCTGACAGTTTCCTACTACTGCCAATCTCTTTCTTAGAGCATTATAATTGTTCAAGGTCCGCTTATGAGTGAGAACATATGGGACTCTGTTCTTTGTTTCTGTGACAGATCACTGTATGATCGACTCTAAATCCATTCAAGTTGCTGTGAAGTCCATATGTTTGTCCTACTTTATGGGTGCATAATATTCTGTTGTGTATAAGCTCCACATTTTTTAAATCCAGTCCAGCTTCGATGGGCAGCATGGTCGTTTCCATGTTTTTGCTGTTGTGAATAGTGTCCTCCATTTTTACCCATGTTGCTGTCAATGACAGGATTTCATTCTCTCTCTCTTTTTTTTTTTTGACTGAATAGTATTCCATGGTGTATATGTACCACATTTTCTTTATCCATTCATTTGTTGTTGAATTCTTAGATGGATTTCACGTCACGACTATTGTAAATAGTGTATCATAGATGTCTCTTCAGTATAATGCTTTTTTTTTTATTCATTCCCACTAGCAGGATTGCTGGATCATGTGGTAGAACTATTTGTTGGTTTTTGAGAAACCTCCAGACTGCTCTCCACAGTGGCTGTGCTAGTTTATATTTTTGCCAACAGTGTGCAAGAATTCCTTATTTTCTGCATCCTCACCATTGTCCATTTTATTTTATTTTTTATAGTAGCCATCCTAACTGGAGTAGGGGTAAGATGACATCATATTGTGGTTTTGATTTGCATTTCCCTGATGATTAGTGGTATTCATCATTTTTCACATATTTCTTGGCCATGTGTATGCCTTCGAGACATGTCTTTTATAATCATTTGCTTGTTTTTAAATCAAGTTGATTTTTCTATTGCTGAGATACTTTAGTTCTTCATATATTCTGGATATTAGTCTCCTGAAGATGAAGGGTTTGCAAGTATCTTCTTCTATTGCACAGATTGTTGTGGTTGAGGTTGTTGTTGTTTAATGCTGTTGGTTATTTCTTTTCTGTACAGAAGTTATTTTAAGTTTGATATAATCTGATTTGTTTATTTTTATTGTCTGTGTTTTTCACATCTAATTCATAAAATTATTTTTAGGCCCATGTCCCGGAGTTTTTCTCCTACATTATCTCCCAGTAGTTTTATTATTTGGGTCTCATCTTTAGGTTTTTGATCCACTTCGAGTTGATTTTTGTGTAGGGTGAGAAGAAAGGGTCTCATTTTATTCTTCTGCATATAAATATACAGTTTTCCTATTTTTCCAGCACCATTTATTGAAGAGATTGTCTTTTCTTCAATGTGTGTTTCATTAGTGTATGTATCTGTCTTCATTCCAGTACCACGTTGTTTTGGTTACTACAGCTTTGTGGAATATTTTTTGAAGGCTGATAGTGTGATATCTCCAGTTTTGTACTTTTTGCTAAGGATTACTTTGGCTATTTGGGATCTTCTGAGCTATTTCCTACTCTTATTGTTTCATATATGTTTCGTGTATTTTGTCCCATGTCTTGCACTATATTTGGAAAATCTACAGTGTTAGAATGCACAAACATTGCTGTATTGCATACTTACTGCTCAACTCATCATCTTCCTTTTCCTTTTGCTTCACGTTTGCTATTTGGAATCATCCCCCCTAACTAAAATGGAAAGTTTCTCTCTCTCTCTCTCTCTCTCTCTCTCTCTCTCTCACACACACACACACACACACACACACACACTCAGAACAGATACCTCTTGTTACAAGCTCATCATTTTATCTACACTTTCTAGATCAAGTGGTTCCAAAAAATTGCCTCAATCCATTGCTACAACTTAAAACAAAGACAAGCACATCAGTAGTGTGGATAGTGCAGATCCACACCCTGTAATTCAGCGAGCATGCCATCCATTGAGCAAAATTTTCCATGTGCTTTGGAAGCTCAGGGAACCAAAGCAACGTTTCCCATCATTCATCAAAGGTCACGAATCTATCATTTCAAGAAGAACGAAACAGCAAACACCGAGTTAGAGAAGTGAACCAGTATCAATGTTTTTCTCTCATTTATTCAACTTCTCCTACACTTTTCCTAGGAAGAAAAAGAAAAATATAGAGACTTATCCTGTTTGATACTGAAAACTAGGAACACAAACAAATAACACCACACAATCAATGCATGGGGCACCAAGTATAAATCTGTATAAGCATAAATTAATTAGATAACTGAAAGAAATTATAATTTTATAGAATATGTACATAATACAAGAGTGGACCCCCAAGAAATGGCATTATCTTTTGGAGGGAGGGCGCCTTGTAATATAAGCTTCCTCCATTAGGGCAAGTATGCTAGTCACCCATTGACATCGGAGTACCAGCTAGCATTGTGGTGAGAGGCTACGTTCTGCCTCAGTGAATCTTTTGGGGTTTTTTGAAGAGTCTTTCAATGTGTTTGCCCTTCTCGTGACGGGTGATTTACAAGAACACCTGCCCACATTGCGCTGAGCATTCAGCAGTTTTTTATCAAAAATAGCGTGGACCCTGTTGCCCATTCTCCCCTCCCTATTCACCTGATTTTGCTCAAGCACCTTTTTTTGTTTATTTGGTTGAAAAATGTCCTCAAAGGGAACGTTTTGCCAAAGTGGAAGAGGTGAAACAAAAACCAGCAGAAGCACTAAAAGACATTAAAATTGATGACTTCAAAAAATGTTTTGAGCAGTGAAAAAAATCTCAATAGGTGTATTCCGTCAAATGGAGAGTACTTCAAAGGTGACTGAAGTTTAAACATTTACGAACAAATACACATTTTATGCATAAATGCTGTGTTTTTTGGTGGGAGGTCTCCCCTTGTATATGGGATTTAAATAGCTAGAAAAAATTATTCACTTTTTCTTTATCATAATTTATCGATACATTTGATTTCATGTGGGATAATGGAAAATATATTCAACAGTCAGTAAAGATGTTAGTAATCATAAAAATAATGATAGTATCACTGTGAATTTATTTAATAAGCTTATACAAATGTTTTGGACTCATTCTGAGAAGATCTGTATCTAGCACCCTTTGAGATTTAAAAATAATTTAAATCTTTGGGGTTTTTTTGCACTTTTGTATCTCTTGAATATAGTCTGCAGTTATTATCCACATAAGATATTAAAACTCAAGATACTGCATAAAGATAATGCATTTTTGCTCTTTCTTTCCTTCAAATCTATTTTAATATTTCAGTTCTATACATTTAATTTGCCACTCATATCCGATTATCTTCATAACTGTATCCTCCCCAAATTAATACCTATGTCTTGTCAATCATTGTTCAATCTTCTTGCTACAGAAGACCCATGGCATGCAAATTTTTGTGATTTACAACCCTTATCTTATTCCATTAATTTTTGCATCTCCAATTTCAGTTCCTGGCTGCCTCCCAACTCTAACTAAATTGTTTTAAGATGACTATCGGATATCTAGGCACTCATTATTTCTGGAAGCTGTCGCCTACCTTTCAACCTTTCCATGATATATACAGCTGTCAAAAACCTGGACATCATCCCAGGCATTGAGCTTTCTACTAAGAAACATATTAAGGCTGTCACCGGGATAGTTCTTGAGAAAAGAACTCAGAGGTTCTGAATAATGGTCACCATCTTAATCAAACTCTTTATAAGTTATGTAACATTCATAAATAACAGTGAAGAGTGCCATGTGTATGCTCTGAGGTCAGTGATAATATGTTGTTTTTTTGATATCCTGTTAAGAAATACACTGCAGAAGTTGTCACTAGTTTATCCAGAGTAAAATCTTGATATTTTCAAGGAGCATGAAGAGCTAAAAATTAAGAAGCAATTTTGAATCTTCTAACACTATAAAATAATGTCTAAAATAAATATTGTTCATTGATGCTCTTGGAGTTTCGTTCTCTTGAGTTGGTAAAAGCAGTGACAGCTGTAGAAACAGAATGGCATGCTTTGGTTTTACCATTTTTGTTCAAACACTTAAAGTTTGAGTCTGTATTCAACTGCAATAGCTCTCATTTCAGATATCTAGTAACACCTGGTTCTCTTTTAAGGTTATTTTTTGATTTTTAATTGCCTCAGTGATCTTTAATTTTTCAAGTTCTTTGGAATCCCATGAGTATTAAATCCACCACCTACTAAACATCCATTCACACTTCATCCATCTTATTCATTAAAGAGATATTTTGACTAATCAAAAAAAAAAAAAATCTGACTCATGGAAATCCAAAAACCTAAACTATGTTTTGCACATTTAAGAAAGTTAAGTTCTAATGATATTTTAATTAGGTTTAAATCATTTTCTCTAGTAATTAAAATAAGTTACACTTGGGTCGGGTGCAGTGGCTCATGTCTGTAATCCCAGGATTTGGGAGGCCGAGGCAGAAGGATGGCTTAAGCCCAAGAGTTTGGGACCAGCCTGAGCAGCATAGCAAGACCTCATTTCTGCACATGCACACACACACACAAATAGTTGGGCATGGTCGTGCATGCCTATTGTCCTCTCTCTCTGGAGGTTGAGGCAGAAGGATTGCCTGAACCCAGGAGGCTGAGGCTGTGGTGACCTGAGATCATGTCATTTTACTTCAGCCTAGGCAACAGAATGAGACTCTCACTCAAAAAAAAAAAAGTTCCACTAAATACTAATAATTAGTAACATAAAGTGTTCAGCTATCGTCAGGGCAGCCATGTCAATATCCGGTGTGTTTTTCAGCCATGTCCTATCACACATGCAAAATCTCACCCCTGATCACTTCACTGTCATTCCCTCAGATGATTCTGGATTTATTTGAAAGTCCCATCCATAGAAATGTTAGCCCGCTTCAAAATAGAGCCTAGAGCCATGAAGCTCAGGGGACCTGACAGAATTAGTAGCCTCGTCCCCTAAGTCACAGCTGAGAAAACTGATTCCTGAAAGTGTGGCTTTCTTAATATCCCCAAGCCAATTCAGATCAAAACCGGAACTATCCCCGGGTACATTACTTTCCATCCTGCACCAAGTACAAGGGCGAAAAGCTACGATGAGGTCTTTACATACCAGCGGCACCAAAAATGTGTATACATATTTTATTTTATTTTATTTTTTTAGAAAGCAGGATTTATTGAGAGGACAGAAAAGGAGGGGACCCAAGGGGCTTGCCTATGTGTGCACATTTTAAGAGATGCTGTCTACGTATTTCTTTTAGTTTGCCACGGAAGTGCCTGGACGCTGATGCAACCACTTTGAGCACCTCTTGCAATTGCAGAAGTCAAAGTGACTTTTATGCATTTTTGGTTTTGGTATATATTGCATATTACAGTTTTTTTCCCTTCTTAAATTGTGTATGCATTTTTTGGACACCTTCCATAATGAGCACTCATCTGTGACAAAAATGATTTCTGGGGTGAGCATATTTGTTTATCTTTGTCACAGCGGCATATATATGATTATGTGACATATATGATGTACATATTATATGTAAATTTAAGACAGTTATATTTATAAAGTATATGTATAATTTTATCTTTCGTGAAACTATTTACTATTACACATATTTGAATAAAGTCAATAGTGGTGTCGTTAAAAATAGAGGCATTATCAGCTATACCTTGTTTTCCTACAATAAATAATTGGTTTGTTCCAAAAAAAATATTTTATATTGGTGATTGTGCTCATTAATGCAGAGAAGTATTTCTGGGATTGATTTTCTATAATAATGAATAAATCCCAAGCAGTTAATAATCAGATAAAATATAAAAAGATAATAGTCTCATCCAGTCACTCTTTCAATCAACAGATACTTTTTGGTACACAATTTTCTGTCACTGTTGCTAAATCACATAGAAATAACAGAAAGCAACACCAATATTAAGAATTATAGCAGGAAAGTTAAATATTAATCAAGTCACCAGTGAAATAAATATTTTAAACTGTGGTATATTCAATAATAATGAAGAGTCGTGTGCTAGAAGATACTATCGCAGAGAGAGTCGACTTTGTACCAGGGCTTAGAAACGCTTATCCTAAGAGAGCACTGCTCACGTCACATCTGAAGGATGGGAAGAAAAGCCATCTCGGTGGGACTTGGGGGCCCAGCCGTAAGCGTGGCAAGATGGTGAGTTCCAGACAGACAAACCAGATCAGAAGAAAGCACTGGGCTCAGGAGGGGAGAAACGTGATAAAGAAATCCTCAAGATAGAAATATAAGCACAGGCAAGATAGGACCCTGAAGAGCCATACTGGCATGCCAAGGACTTTCTTCTTCCCCTTTTTATTCCAAGAAAAAAAGCAAGCTAGCGGAGGCTTTTTAGTTGAAACTGTAGACAGGATTCCCACTGGGGGAGAGAACCTTAGTTGCAATGTAAAACAGCAGAATGGTGGAAGGACACCATGGATGCAAACATGTTAATTGGGGAGTTATTTTAACAATATATTAGAGAATTGTTGGCAGCTTTGACTCAGTGTCAGAGATGATGTGGACTAGACAGAGCTGAGACATTTAGAACGAAAATATTGTGGATTTAGCGGGCAAGATCTTGTGATGGCTTCAACACAGAGAGTGAGTCAGAGGAGTGACCGTGAGTTCACCTGCGTTTTGATCCACTCAGTGAAATGAAGTCTGGTATCCTTCACTGAGAGAAGAAAAGCCAGAGAACAACCGCAGAGGGGAGGAGAGTGGATAACATGAGTTTGATATGGTGAGTAGACACATGGGAAAATGAGTATTTTATCTCTCTCCTTATTGCCTGAGGGTATTATTTGGATTTCACCTTTGAAGGTACAAAGGCTTAAGAATCGTAAGCTATCATTTGAAGCTCTTTCTCTACTAAGAAGTCGCAAGACCTTTAGTGAGTCACTCAGTCTCTCAACCTTCAGTTGTCTCATCAATAAAATGGGGAAAATAATCATTACCATGTCACCAACATCACAGTGCTGTTCAAAGGTCAAAGAATTGTGGATGTGCACATCCCTGGTAAAATCGTCCTCGTAGGCTAGGCGTGTCCCTCGCCTGTAGACCCAGCAGGTCAGGAGACTGAGACGGGAGGATTGCTGGAGCCCCAGGTTTCAAGGATAGTCTGGGAAACAGATCAAGACGCTGTCTCTAATTTTTGAAAAGTACATTAATAAATCCATAATCCTTTCGATGATACATATTTTAAATAGTTTCTGGGTATCTGGAAGAAGTGTCAGCTGCCCTACCTCTGGGAGGCAAACAAGGTACCTCCCTAAATGTCAACTCATTAATATGAATTTCCAAGGTCAAAAGTCCATATTACAATCTTCCCAACATGAAAAAAATATAAAACATTTAAAAAGACCCTAGCTATTTATCCTCAGATTCTTAAATATCTTCAGAGAGCAAATACCTTAAGGACAAACTTGGAGCATCCTACGTGAAAAGATATTTTCCAGCCAGGCTCAGTGGCTCAGCTTGTAATCCCAGCACTTTGGGAGGCCGAGGCCAGCGGATTGCCTGAGTCCACGGGTTCGAGACCCACCTGGGCAACTTGGAGAGACCTCATCTTTACAATAAATCTAAAATCAGCCGGCCATGGCAGCGTGCGCCTGTAGTACCAGCTCCTTGGAAGGCTGAGGCGGAAGGATCACCGGAGCCGGGAGCGGCCACTGCACTCCAGTCTGGGTGGCAGAGTGAGACTCCAACTCAAAAAAAAAAAAAAGAAAAGAAAAGAAAATATATTTTCCATATTCAACATATATTAATCTTTCCTAATATGTAAGGGTGTGCTTAAAATGCAACAGGCACTATTCCAATCAAGTATACGTGCACTGATTCATTGAACCCTTAAAGTACACAGGTTATGTGACAGACTGAGAGTGGAAAAGCCAGTAAGTAACAATGTCAGAATTTGAACCCAGTCAGTTCATTCCAAATGTATGCTAAATTCTGACCAGCACGCATCTTCATCACTTCAGGGTAATAAGTGTTACAAAATTTCATATGTCTGAAGCAAATGAAATCCAGCATGAATTCCATTATTGTAAGAGAGCAAATCAAGAGGTTTGATTATCTTAAGCAGAATGATCGCCACAATCATTAGTAAATGAATTATTTTCACTTGTGAAAAATTATAAAAAGAGGAACTTAATTTGCTATGAAATTTTAAGTAAAAGTGTAACATTTTATATTCAATAATGTTAAAAATATCAAAATCATTTTCTTCATGTCTACCAGAGTTTTAGTGGGAGGTTTATATACAGCAGATTTGAATATTAAAAAAATTAATAGTTTATGAGATATTTATTTAATAAATAGAAAAAACTTACTCTTCTAATTATCTCACAGTAATAGTAACATTGCTGTACAGATCATGCTTCCATATAAAGAAAAAAAGGAATTATAAGAAGTCTCAGATGATATCTCAGAGAAATCTTCAACCACGGCACAAGAGGTCCCAATGAAGGTCCATTTCACATAAAATTATACAGTTTGTAGCTGTGTTACTTTGACCAAATACTCTTCACTCTGTCATAAATGCATTTCCACATATAACTGAACTTCCCAAAAGCAAAAGTTATTCTTGGAAATGTAGTGCTTTGAAAGAACCAAAGTTGGCATTCCTACATTTCTTGGTTAAAAAATACATATACCTAAAAGAAATCCAGCCAATTTCAGAATCACTCTATTTGGGAGTGTTCCATTTTCATCTTCATTAGATGAAAGGTTTAAGAAGGTCAAATGGGGGAGGGTCCTTGCAGACAAAGTATGTTGGAGTCCCTTAAGAAAGAATCACCAACACCTTTTTAAAGGTCAGATGAGCGATTACATTTTGAGTTAGTTTTGATTTAGAGGTAGAATAAAAATCTAATAGCACAGTCAAAGGCCAAAGTAAAAATAAAGAAATAGTTAGCAGTGTGAAAGAGAAAGAGAGAGAAAAGAGAGACTGAAAATGAAGAAAAAATGAAACCATCATCTAATGTATACCAATTGTGCATACATTCTGGTGAGCCCAACAATTTGTGCTTATGGAACAATTTTAAATACTATAAAAATACTAGAACATTTAACAGCATACTCGGAGAATTTACAAACTCAAAATTATATTAAACAACTCAGCCATAGTTCTAGTCTTATCGCCACATCATAAAAACGTCTCATAAGGCCTCTGAATATATCTGTAGCTGTCACAGGACTCACTGGGTCATTCTTCAGTGATGTGTTGCTATGTTTGGGTTGTTATTTACTGCCCAGATGGTACTTGTTAAATAATTACCAGGCAAATTCTCCCACATTTAAGCTAACACCTAATATTGTGCGGGGGCAAGCTTCCTTTTACGCTGGCCATCTTCCCTCCTGGAACTAGGACACCCTGTGGCCCACTGAACTGCGTGGCCTGCTCTACCAAACACTCCAGTTGCAAATGTCATTGCAGAGCACAACTTTCTCCATTACAGAGAAAACCCAAGTGCTATACATTATCAAAAGTCAGGAATGGATTCACGAAATGTTCACAGTATGGCAGTTCGTCAAGAATGAATGTTATAGATGCTTAAAACAAAACATGTGTCATTTAAGCTGCCAACAGCCCATGGAGGAATGCTTTTCACCACCGTTTTAATAGATGGAGAAAATGAGTTTTCAGAAGGCTAAATACAAGTCCAGCCTCCTGGGAGATAGTGTGAATTGTATGGAGACGAGAGGTACAAGGCTTAAGTTTTATCGTGTCGCTTTCTTCTCCAGAAATAAATTAGGAAAACAGATTATATTAATAAGGGCACACACACACATGTGCGTGTGCATGCACTCTATAGAAATGCAGAGGAGGGGAGACATGCACATATACTAGAGCAAGTCTGACAGAGGGTAAATACATAGTTTTTCCTACAGGAAATATTTTTGAAGTTTTTGCAGGAGAGGAAAATGCTTGGGTCTCTTTTCCTCACTTGTAGAAATTAGTATGTTTCATTTTAACCCGAAACTTATTTTTCTCCAATATACCCAGAGAGAGTTTAATCATTTCCAGGCACAATATGGACGTCTTCTGTGGTGAAATGCGAACATATAACTACTGTCCCCTTGCATTACAATAAAGGAATTGGTCTCCTATGGCTATCCCAGGGAGCGTGAAATGGAACACATATTCATATATCCTCTATTTACTAATTTATAAGGCACACATTGAATATTTAATATCTGTATGAATTAATAGAAAAGCTATAATGCCAACAAAATGGATAGGCTTGAACTCTTCTTCGTTCGCCTATTTCGCTCACAGCTATCCATCTGCAAGAGATGTAAAAGATAAGGACTGGGATTTTAAAAGGCCTGACATTTTCTTGAGCTCAGCATCCTCTAATAAAAAACATTCGTCCTGGATCCAAGATTTCCAGGACACAGCACTATCCAATAGGCTAATTTACTTTGATGAGGAATCAGTGCAAAGAGGTGACGCCATGTCTTAAAATCAAATACCATCCGATCTCACCCCAAAAGAAATTCTAACATAAAGTTCAAACCCCTCTCACAAATGTAATTAGAGCACCTCTTTTTATTAAACCTCTGATTTAGCCTGCTAGATTGACAAAGGATACGGGCACATTCCTGAAAATCTTGCAAGCAAGGAGAGGGGCACAACCTTGGGTAAAGCAAAAAATAACAAGCGGAGAAGAGACACCATATGCGTGATACACAATTCCTGTCAATACCGAAGACTGAAACAAAATGAAAAGACCGCTGCTGAATATTTCGCTTTGTGCCTCTGAGTGTGGCATCTGTGTGCCTGAGGCTTCCACTCCAGACCCGAGATTTATTCACTGTGTTTGAATCTCCAAAGATCCTTCTCTGTGATTCATTTCCCTCTCAACTGCTCTGCAGAAAACTAAATTCTCTCTCACTGAGCGCTACGGAAAGTTTTTATCAGCGATAACACCACAGCACAGAGATTATTGCTTTCAGCTGCCTGGGCAGATGTAGGCATATTCGTGTCTAACTTGTTAATTGAATAGATCTATAAATTACCTATGAGTCACAAATAGACGTCCTGCAAAAGAAATAAATGGCATGCTTGAATTAACTCTCCTTTCCTCCTCAGTATCTTACGTCTTTAAACTTTTCTTCACTTCATAGAAACACCCTTCATGTTTCTGTTACTGTCTTTTTTTCTTTAGCTGTTTTATTTTTAAAATTTATTTCCCTGGGTTTTTACATTTTATTTTTAAAGTAGAAACCTCTGGGGGTTTTTTCCCTGTTCACTTTAAAATTACTGTTACACAAAATATTTGTTGAGTACGTGAATGATCATTAATTGAAGACCCTAAATACTACAATGTGCTGTTTCCATTGTATTAGTCATCCTATTATTAGTCACAGTTTCCTTAAAATATTTTGTAGGGTAAGGACCTTACCATCATGAAGACTCAACTTATGCTTTTATTACAGGGTGAATCCTCCTTTGATGTTTGAGGTCCTTTTCTTAAATAGTGGAATTATTTGAAATTCAGGAAGTCATAGTCAAATTATTTTTATGGGGAAACTGAGATATAGAGAATGCTTTGGGTTACAATCTCAAGTCTTTACATGGTTGAGTCGATATTCATGTTCTAAGCATATGCATTTCATCCAGTGTTCCCATGTTTGGATACACTGCCTACAGGGCATAATTTTTTTTTTTTTTTGAGTTGGAGTCTCACTCTGTCGCCCAGACTGGAGTGCAGTGGCCGCTCCCGGCCACCGCAGCCTCGACCTGCTGGGCTCCGGCGATCCTTCCGCCTCAGCCTTCCGAGTAGCTGGAACTACAGGCGCGCGCTACCACACCCAGCTAGTTTTTTTGATTTATTGTAGAGATGAGGTCTGGCTGCCCAGGAGGGTCTCGAACCCGCGGGCTCAGGCAATCCACTTACCTCAGCCTCCCAAAGGCGCGGGATGACAGGCTGAGCCACTGAGCCCGGCTCTACAGGGCATAATTTAAGGGAGAGTATTTGTTTTTGTTTTTTTAAAAAAAGGATAAGAAGGAGATTGATTCTTCCATTTGTCTGCTACCAAACTTCAATTGACCCTTTGTATTAAGGAATTTTATCACCTGAAATAAAATGTCTCTAAAATGCTACCACAGTGTCTTACTTAGGAGAAATAATAGTTTATACACAGAAGCAAGGTCGTTGGTTATAAAGTCAGAAAATGCGCAGAAATATTACAGGGATCAGGTTAGAAAAAAAATGCAGATTTTACCTGGAAAGTTATAATAGTACTCAAGAAAAGGCTTCAAACATCAAAGCCAGAAAAAGGATAAGTGTTAAGGATAAAAGTGAAGACACAAATGAAAGATAAACAACAGGAATAAAGGACAGTTAAGGAAGGAGACTTTTGTCTACCAAAAGTTCACGAGTGAATACATGACTGCCTGAGGCATGATAGTGCAGTAGCTGTTATCAAGTTTACCGAAATTATGCAGGACCTGATGCCACGTACAAAATCTCTCTGGAGCCCTGAACTAAAGCTTCCCAAGGATGGGCAAGAAGATCACTGCAAAATTGTATGTGGAACCCACTGGCCCCGGAGTGATGGTGTGGGTGCAGCCAATTCACCTAGTAACAGAGCAGACATTGGAGTCACTGAAGAAGTCCAACGTCTTCCATACGCTACAGTCTCAGTATGAGTCATTGACTCTGCCACACATTCCTTTAAGGATGCTGGAAAACTCCAGACCACGGATGAGCCAGTGGCATGTTAACATTCAGTTGTGTCCTCCAAAAAGCAGACGCCAGAGTGGAGTTAGAACCCCAAGAAATACCGGGCTCGGTGGCTCAGCCTGTAATCCCGCGCCTTGGGGGGCTGAGGTGAGTGGATTGCCTGAGCCCGCGGGTTCGAGAGGCAGAAAAAGCCTACAGACTACCGTGTGGGTTGGGCACAGTTAATAGAAAAGGGTATGGAAGGAGGCTTGAGTAGGAAGTCCCTTACTCTGTGCTACAGTTCTGTGAAAGCCCCGTTGACCCAACAGGGAGCCCCAAAGCAAAGACTGCCCACAGGGGGTTTCTCCATTGGACAGAAATGACCAGGCCCTAGACTCCAGCCTGTCCAGTCACTGGCGAGCACTACCTGAGGAAGAGCCTCACCTCAGCTCACAAGCAACTGTGGGTCCCAGAGGTGCTGCAGCTGGAGCCCGTCAGTCAGTTGGATGTGTGCCTTGCAGCTGACTGATAGTTTTTCTCTTCAAGGAGGAGCTACGTGGCACAGTTCCATGGCTGTCACAGATGCCTCCAAGGTTCTGTGATCCTGCTTCAAGTTCTGAGCATGATATTTCGTACGGGGTGAAAGTACAGGAGAGTAGCTACATAGAGCAGGAATTAAAGTGAAAAGAAAACGAAGAATAAAGGATGTCTAACCAGGCTGAGAGAAGAATTAAGAAATTAATAGTGTCCTAAATATAGAAAGACTAACGGAGAAAATAATACGTGTATCACATATTGTAAAACAGATTCCAGTTCCAGCAAAGAGTGAACTTGACAGGTGATTGTCTCCAACAGTGACAGCTTAGCGGTCATGAGGTCCTCTTTCCTGGAAATACGCCAGCAGAGGCTAAGTTGCTCCTGGCCAGCGAGGTTGTAGCACAAGAGGGTGGTCTAGGTCTTCTCCGCTTGTCACATCCAGTCTTGTTCTATGAGCTTTCTAGACGTAGCTATTACAGAGTGTGGAGAAAGCCTCTTCATCTTCCTCAGGCGACTTTCCACTGTATGAGAACTGAACCACTACAAAGCAGAGAAATCTTTTTGTAAGCTGTCACAGAACACCCGAAGCTGCAGTGGAATGCACATTATGAAATTGTGAATTACAGCTCGTGAGATCAACAGGAAGAAATAACTGATGTCACTCTTTGTGCCCCAAGTGCTTTTCATGCATGAGATCTCATTAGTCCTAAGGGACTCCTGTCAGGTAAGTGGGAGGGCAGGTATGGCTTCCTTACCTTCTTTAGGAAGACGGGGGAAAATGAGCTGGGAGAGGGATTGACTGGCTTAGATCTCTTGTAATTCAGGGGTGTGGCTGGAAATAGATGTGAGGACATCTGCCCCCAAATCTTAAAAGTGGCAGGTCGAAAGCTTGTTCTCAATAACCGCCACTGAAAACACAAGCAAACACAACCCAAGAACGGTGTTGGGGAGAAGCGACACTCACCCTCTGGGCCCAGCACACTCTCTGGTTGAGCTTCCATCAGCCTCCTTGTGAAGTGGGACCACGTGGAGGCTGGTGTTGTGTTGCGACTCCAGGGTTTTAATCAAAAGGCTCGGTAGGTTCTAAAAAGTAAAGCAATAAAATCAATCTCTTCCAAGTCAGGAGGATAGAATCCATTAAATGGTGCACAAATAACTCCACCTGACAAAACACCATTGCCATCATTATCACTAATTAATATGTGATTACTCGGCGGGTGTTAGCTCTTGCTTTGCTCAACAGAAAAGAATAGAATGGAGTAGGCTGCAGAAAGCAGATTCTGGCGGATGGAGAAAAGAAGAAAAGAAAACAGAAAAAAAATAAAGCACTTAAGTGGAAATGGAAAGGCCTGGATTTTCATTGTGGCTTTGCTGCTAACATTCCCTGTGTCCTCAAGCCGTTTTACATCTCCTGGATTGTTTCCTAGATTGTAAAATAAAGTGTGAGTTAATAAGTGACTCTGAGGCCCATTGAGCCCCATCTAGTTCCAAGACTCTGTTACTGACAACCCACATCCTGACGTTTCCTGAAGACTCATGTCCTGAACCACTCGAACTTGCCTGACAGGTCGGTGAGGACATCACTGACGATCTCACCAAAGCACTTTCCACTGCACGGCATTCCTGCATTTTGGTAAAGAGAGGGTATCTTTCATGCTTAGAGCAAAACAAAGAGATTATTTTCTGCTAAAGTGCGTGCTGGTATAGACTGTTCTTATTTTACAGATGTCATTTTAAGTGAACCAGCTATACAAAGAGATGCATGACTCATGGGGTATCAAGCAGAAATGGAGCCAGGTCACACATTTTGAAAGGGGAGGATACACCCCCTTGCTCTTTTAGGGATATTTCTCAGATGCTGAAAGAATCAGAAGCCAAATTCCGGTGAGATATCAAAAAATATAAATGTAAGACTTATGATCGTAAATCATACAAAATTAATACCTGCTTTGTATTATCCCAGAAAACACAGTAGGTCAGATAAATGAGTTTCAGTGCCATAACTGTCACTTGTCTGTAATCAAGCATTTTTTCATCATCCATTCATGCATACTACAAATTTACTGAGTACCTACCATGAGACAAACTTTCATATGAAGGTTTTAAATGACAACAGTCTTTAAAAAGGACTCGCTTCATATTTACTCGACAAGCGTGTCTGGGTTTCCTTGCCTTTTAAAAGTACAAACGGCTGGTCTCAGTGGCTCAGCCTGTCATCCCAGCACTTTGGGAGGCCGAGGCGAGTGGATTGTCTCAGCCCGTGGGTTTGAGACCAGCCCAGGAAACTTGTCGCGACCTCAACTCTACCACAAATAAAAAAATTAGCCAGGGCATGGTAGTGCGAGTCTATAATTCCAGTTACTTGAAAGGTTGAGGTGGAAGGATCACTGGAGTCCAGCAGGTCAACACTGGGTTGGACATGAGTGTGCCACTGCACTCCAGCCTGGGCGACAGAGTGATACCCCAACTAATAATAATAATAATAATAATAATAAAAGTAAATAAAAGTACAAACAACTTCTGATTTCTTCTCTGACATGCAAAGAACTTGGACGTAGTCACTCCCACTCAAATAATGGAAATAAGCTGAACAAACTAAATAATAACTTTTCTTATATTCATCAGAGAATCGAGGTCCCAGGGCAAGCCACTGCCCCTAAAACAGGAGAGAGGTGGATACAGAAGATCACAACTTAATTGGAGCCCGGGAGCCAAAACCCACTGCTGGAACCAAGTCTTGGGGATGGGGGAGGGACAGAATGGGAATACTTAAACTGTAATTGGCACATTGCTGGAGGCTTAGGGTAGACTAGCTCGAGAGTTTTAAAAAACCCCACTATAATGATGACTATATTATTGCTCAAAGAGAGTATGTGACTTCTCCAAGGTCATGTACTGGGTGTCAAAGCTGTTATTCTCACGCAGTTCTATCTAGTAGCTTTATACTATGAATGTTTTCTGCATATGAATATTGACAAAATAGAGGTCATACTGAGAATCGTGACTAGAATACTCAGGTGACTTGAAAGCATATTATGAAGAAAAATAGAAATTGTCAAGAGTAAGACCATAGAGTAAAACCACATAGATGTCAGCTCCATAGAAAGAACCTTACAATCGTGATAGCCCACCCAGATGGAAGAGTTGGCTCTGTGATTGTTGTAAACCCAACATGAAATAGTTGAGGCTGGACAATCAGGTGCTCACCAAGCCTATTCACTTCCCTGATGGGCAAACAGTTACACTGTGTTTTCGATCCCATAGAAGTAGGGACATCCAGGTGACTGAGACCTAACCAGTAGAACACTTGGGGAAGACACACAACCCCAGGCCTGGCACATGAGAGCTCCACGTATGGTCCTCCAACTCTTGTTCTCCTTTGGCCAGTTACAGAATACCATGGAGTCTTAGAAGACGGTGCCCTGAGATATTATGAGTCTGTGTCCCTACTGACTCGAAACCCATAATTAGCCTTCCCTGAGTGATACGTAAACTTCATGTGTGTTGAGCCACAGAGATTTGAAGTTTGTTACAGATTCATGCTCTACTTTTTTTGACAGAGGAGCTAACTTTAGAAAGTTGGCTTTCTGTTTTGTTTTGTTTTGTTTTGTTTTTTTCCAGGTAACTCTGCCAACTGTTTTGACCAATCAAAGCTATGGCAGGAAATTAGAGGGTGAGAGGAAGAAAGAAGCCCAGATGTTTCTTCCCCTCCCTTAGTTCCTACTTTTAGCAAATATCTAGCAGTGGTTCTCTTCGGAGGCTGAGCTGCAAACAAGGTCTACTGTGGCTGCAGCTTCTGCTACGCTGCCTTGGTTTCCTGCACGGTCGTAGCTGATAGCACAGTCTGGTCTCTCGGTCACTCTGGCATGGGGGCGGAGAGCACCTTCTTGCTTTGCTCAACTCAGAGTTACTCCATGCTTCCTGATGACTCTTTCAACTCTAACAGTTTCATAATTTATTTTCTGTATTACGTGTCTTCTACTTACTTGCTTAGTATGGCTTTTGTGATCCTGGCTAGATACAGAAATGTTACGCTTCACTGGCTACCCAGGATATATGTGACATTAAAATATAGGATAAACCTCTAGATTAAGTTCTATCCAAGGCTGCTATTATTCTATTAAGCACCTCATCATGATGTTCAAGTAATAACTACACTTCAAAGGCTGAGTAGACAAGCTCAAAGAAGTGTATTATTCAGAATGCTTTCCGTTGTTACAGCAAACTGAACTCAAAATGGTGAACAACTGATAGATCTTGCAGCTGAAATTTTAGAGGTGAAGGGGCAGCAGGGATGCTGGATTCAGTAATATCGGGGCCACAGTGCCATTCCTCTGTGTTGTAGTAGCTCTCCCCTTCTTCAGACAAAGTCTTTATCTAGGGGCTGCATCTGAAACCTGGCTTTGGTCATTATTGCAACCTGGTGGTCAGTGGCAGCTAGGTTTAATGTTTCTTTGTTTATATTCTGCACACCCTTTTCCCCATTACCAATCAAAAGTCCTTAGGTTTGCACTATGTGGACTAACAATGAACTAATGACCATAGTCAGGGGAATTCCATGGTCTGATTGGCGTAGTGCTAGGTCAACAGTCCCAGTTTTCATGAAGGTGGGTCTTTGCTTACATCCATCAGGGTCCACCCCAGAGCTCAACATAGTGCTTATCCTACCCAAATCACGTAGCTGTAACCCATCCAGGAAGTAATGGCTCCCTAAAGCAAAAGGATATTGCTAGAAAATAAGAAGAGGAAGAATGGATGCCGTGTAAATATCCAATCTGTCCATCTTTGTGAATATTTATAATTTCAATTTTTTTTTTTTTAAGCTAGAACCTGTTTTGGTCTTTCACATCACTCCAACGTTTATACAGATCTGAAATTAAGTTAGCCTCAATGAAGTAAATCTGCCTATCATCTGCTATGTCTTAAAGTTCCAATTTAGTCTTCAGCAAGGCAATTTTGACAAAGATAATGGGTAAAATACAATGGAAAGCTTGATCAGTGTCATGGTCTTAAGTATTTTTCTGAAAATTATTCTTAAAATTCATTGTAAGTTCAAATATAAGTGCTTTTCCTAAATTATTTCAAGATGTGTATAACCAATTAGGAAACTCATCTATAGACAGTTTCCTAGAGAGCTCTGAGTTATATATTATATTAAGAATAACAAATACCATGAGTCATGACAACAAAATATTATAACCAAGATGTGTGGGCTTTCTAAAGACATGCTTCCCAGAGTTCCAAGACCTGTGTCTGATTAGATGAGACTAAGCAATTACACCTTCACCATGATACTATGTAATGTCCATATCAAAAGTTACCTTGACTATATTTGAGTGCTTAGTCTAACCAGAGAATTGTGCTAAGCATCTCCGATTTGGTTTCCACAATGTCTTATTAATTTGGCATGATTATCTCTATAAATATAAATAGGGGGACTGAAGTTTAGAGAATTTAATAGCAAGAAGTACAAAAGGATTTTAAAACTACTTGTGTACAACTAATAATCGTGTGACCAGGTAAGAGTGTGCACCTTTCTTAAAGCAACTGATCTTTCGCCTTTATTTTTTCTTTAGAGAGACAGAATCTTGCTGTTTCCCAGGCTGGACTCCAACTCATGAGCCGAAGGGATCCTCCTTTTTCAGCCTCCCAGAAACTGGGATGACAGTAGTGTACCACTTTGTCTGGTGATTGTTTGCTGTTGTAGACTGATCTTCGCTACAAAGCAAACAAAATAGGAAGCAGTGTATTTTTTTTAATAGCAGGGAATATTAGCACCACCATCATCATCCAGTTTAAAAGGGTTTAATGAACCAAAGCAGAAAAAAGAAGAAAAAAACCCCAAAGAAAAGATCTGTGAGCCCATGAGCTACTCATACTCCAACAAAAATTGCCCCTTCCCTGGCTCCACTGACACAGGCAAAATTTAAACTAGAACTCAGTAGCCACTAAAGGAAAAAGGGGAGCAGGTGGGCGCAAACACCCTCAGCCAGGTATATGACTACTCTTTCTCCTGCTTCCACACTGGCAGTGGTGATGAGGAAGACTCAGAATTCTGCATTCTCTGGGCAAGAAATCCAGCCTTTTTTCTCCTCCGTGCATACAGTCTCGCTTCCGTTCTTTATGCTTCTTTTCATCCCACATGGCGAAACTCAGTATTTTCTATATCAGCCATCCCTTCTTCCTCCAGTGTACCCCGCAGGCAGGTCTGTGCATTCCGGTTTTATCCAATCTCCCAACCTTCTTCTGAAAACTTTCCACTGGATGTAGGGCACTCAGAGGCACGAATCAGTGTGACCCTTATGGTCTCAACATTCTCAGAATCTTCCTTTCTCCTGCTGCACTGAAACTTGGTCATTCTCTGAAGATACTACTTCTGCAGCCTGCTTAAATAGGAATGCTTTCGCTATCATATGCCCTGAAAATTGAGTGGGTAGCCTTTGGTGGTTGACTCTTCCAATCACTTTCTTTCTCTTTTTCCTGAAAATCTCTACAACTTTAACTTGGTGAACTCATCTATAAAACCTACATCATCACTCCAACTTGGGAAATTTTAGTTCCTATCTTTTTTTTTCCTGCTATCTCCAACACTCCTGTCAAATGTTTGAGTTACTTCTTGATTCACGTATATTTATTATAGCACTATCGTTGACTTCCCAAATTCCTGACATTTTCATCTCCACTTTTGTTGACTGTACCTCAATCACTTCCTAGAAATACTCTAGATTCAGTCATTCCCAATAAATGCAAACCTGATCATAATCTCAAGAATCTCACTCTCTAATAATACCTTTGAGATATTTCTCTTGTGTCCTCTAGAACACTAACATCATCAGCAATCCATTCATATTATCAAATTTTCATTGACTTTCCATCCCATATCGTCTTTTCTCCTTACCCTAGATAGGTCCCCTCATCCAAACAAAATGATCGCTTTTGCCTTAAACTTTCTTTTCCATTTTCATTTCATCTCTTTAACTTGACACCTTTAAAATTTCATTCGTTGCCTATTCTGATTTGTACCTGTATTATAGAATAGGGCTAGAAACACACATACACACTCATGTCATGCCTTGTATTATGATAAATTTATGACATCAACCATCAAGTATGCCTGTAGAGCTGCCCAGAAATCATAAAGTCTTTTTTCTAGACCAGTCACTCATTCTCCTGAATGACTATTTCACACTTTTCCATTTCTCCTATAAATTCTAATGCTTTTGTCTCATTTTAACTCTAAGATTACCTCCCATCTCACTGAGAATGATGCATTAAAAATGTCTACCCCACATTTATGTGTCTACCTCATTTTGTGTCCGCCACATTTTTGTGTCTACCCTGTTTTTTCTCCTATTTTTGTGGGCATCATTTATTCATATGCAAAGTCAGCCCTTCTATACTGTACTATGTCTTATTGCAATTTACCTCATCAAGGACTTTGCAGCATTTCAGCCCCCTCCTCCTGCTTTATTCAAGCTTATCTAAGTCATCGTTTTCACCACATATTATTATGCTGGTGTCTATGTGGTGCATATGCATAGTTAATACTTGCTATTTCTCCTGTTACTTATTAACTGTTGAATGAATGCCATTCTCCCATTTATCTGTCACTCATTTTTATTTTTTCCTTTGGAGCAAAATTCTTCAAAAAGGTAGTTGCTTCAAAGTCTCCCTATATTCTTTTGAATCTGCGCTCCCCCCAAAAAATTTTGCCCCTACATTTTTACTTCAATTGCTCAGTGAATTCTAGGGGTCATTTTTCAGTTATCTTCTTATTTAACCTATCAGTAGACACTTGGCATAGTTATACATATCTCCTCTTACAAACATGCTCTTCATTTAGCATTCAAAACAACAAACTGCTTGCCATTAATTCTACCCCTTCTGGTTGATTTAGCACTGTGACAAGCAAAATCGTGATCTCATAAAGCTGTCCATATAATAATGCTTAGAACATATGACCAGGTCTGCCTTACATGGAAAAAGCATCTTTGTAGATATGATTAAGTTAAGGCTCTTGCAATGGGGATATTATCCTGAATTTGCCAGTAAAGTCCTGTGTACGCACAAGGGTCCTAACAAGAGGAAGACAGAAAAGTCAGAATCAGAGAAGGATGTGTGATGCCAGAAACAGAGTCAGAGTGATGGGATTGCTGGTTTTCGATATGGAGGAAGGTTTTCAATATGGAGGAAGGTTTTCAATATGGAGGAAGGTTTTCAATATGGAGGAAGGTTTTCAATATGGAGGAAGGGCCCATTGGCCAAGTGGCAGGTGGCCTCTAGAAGCCAGAAAAAACAAAGAAATAGATTCTCCACAGAGGTTCCAGAAGGAATGAATCCTATTGATTTTTACCCAGCAAAGCTTATTTTCAATTTGAGACTTTCAGTATTCTGAGAAAATAAACCCATGTTGTTTTAAGTCAATACATGTATAGTGTTTTGTTACAACAGTAACAGAAAACTAATACTGACATAGTCTCCTGCTCCAATAGTAAAAGACTCTCCTCTTTTAAGATTGGAGCATTCCAAGAATCCTTTATTTATTTATTTGTTTGTTTATTTATTGAATTATTTGAGTCAGAGTCTTACTCTGTTACCCAGGCTACAGTGCAGTGGCATCACCAGGGCTCACTGCAGCCTCGACTTCCTGGGCTCAGGTGAGCCTTCTGCCTCAGCCTTGTGAGGAGCTGGGACTGCAGGCACTTGCCCAGCTAATTTTTTGATTTTTTGGTAGGAATCAGTTCTCATTATGCTGCTAGGCTGGTCTCAAACTTTTGAACTCAAGCAGTCTTCTTGCTTCAGCCTCCCACAGTGTGAGGAATACAGGCATGAGAAGCCATGCCCAGCTGAAGAATCCATTCTTAACCTGTCTCCTCTTCTTTTTTTTCTCCTCTTTCCTGCCATTCACTTTACATCTCTTCCTCTTATTTGTTCCCCTTTTCCTTTCCTCTCCTTTATTTTCTTTTACTCTCTTGGTGATCTCTTTCAGGTTCATGGCTAGGAAAGCATTTAAATGTTAATAGAGTCTGTATTGTTATTTCCAGACAGAATGTCACTTTTGCTCTTCAGACTACACTAATTAGCATCTCCTCTTGGGTCTCATAAACATCTTAAAAATCACAAACTTAAATTTTCTAAATTAAGCCAAACTCACCCCCTACATACATATACAAAGCCTCCCTTGTATCCATTAAAGGCAATTTCATTCTTCTACTTCCTCAGTTGAAAAACTTATAGTCATTCACAAATCTTTTCTTCGCTCACATCTAACCTGCCAGGAAATCTTGTTGGCTCTACCTTTCAAAATATGCCTAAAATCACACTACACAGCTACTATCTTACCTCAATTTTCTGTAATCTCGCCTCCATTTTTGCAAAAGCCTTTTACATTGATCGTCATAGTAATGCCTCTTCTGATCTATAGTCTAATTTCAACATAGTAGCCAGAGTAATCATAATAAAACAAGTCTCCAAATGGCTTCCTCTTGCTCTCTCGAAAGGCCAATATCCTCATAATGACATACATACATCTATGTATCTGATCTCCCCATCATTTTTCAGATGTCATCTTCTTCTACTCATACATTTACTTTTACTAATTACAGAAAACAGAGCTCTCTTGCTATTCCACGCTTATAGGAATAGTGGTGCTGTTTGAAAGGTACCTATAGAAACCTAGAAGAAACAGCTTATTCTTTAGTCTTTTGCCTCAGTGTAACCATTAGAAAGCATTCAGACATTCTACTGCAGGACAAACAGCAGCCTATCCCAACCCCCCCTAGGCAAATCTCCTTCAGATGCAAGACCAGGACAACCCAACCATTCATGGTTTAGCATAATAATCTCTAGTAAACTCTTGATTCCTTGTCAAGGCCAAAGTCATAAGAGTTTGTGAGTTGCAAATGTCTGAGTTTGTGAATTGAAAATGTCTAACAAGTCTCTTGCAGGAAATGTCCCCCACCCCAGGGTTAACCTAAGCAGCCCTTTGTCACCTACATGACACGAATAAACCCCTCCATGGCAGCAATCATGTAACTAACCCACCCATCTGCCTGCTGTCCATCACCTGACATCATAAGTACCTGTGCTTGTCTGCCCCTTTGTGATGATGTGGCAGCAGACCACCACCCAATCACCCTCATGATCTTCCCCCATCAAGGGGAATGACTCCAAGGACTCAACCATGAGCAACCAGCGGCCATTGCCTTGCTAGCTTCTGGTGTGGCCATATGCTCTTTGAGTCATGGCTGTTGCCCTGCTTCCTGGCTTTGGTCCCCCTCCCCCACCTTGGGGAGGTGAATCTTCTTTCTTCCTTCTCTTCCTCTCTTTAATTTACTTTTAAATAAAATTTTCCTTCTTAACCTTTTTGCATGTGGCAATTCTTGGCAATTTACTCGAGTCTCTGGGTTCCCAGCGTGGCACCTCCAGCTTACTGGCCCTGGTGGTGCTGCATGCCTCCCTGCGCCTCTCCACCCTCACCCTGTCCATCCATACCCTAACGCTGTTTAAGAATATTCTGCTGAATTCTCTTCTCTCAAATGTCTACAGGACTGACTCCCTTGTCTCCATTAAGTCTTTGTGCAAATAGGTGTTTGCTCAGTGAGGCCCCTCCTTGCCTCCCTAGAGAAAGCCATGATGTTCCCAAATGATTATTTCCTCTTTCCTCGCCCTACTTTATTTCCTCAATGGCTCTTATCACCGTCTCACATGTATATAGTTTGAGTATTGGCTTATTGTCGATTGCTATCCACTAGGTGTAAGTGTCATTAATCCATAAATGTTTCTGTTGATTTATTGTTGCTTTCTTGGTGTCTGATACACAGGGGAGGCTTGATAAGCAATAATATTCATATTTAAATAAAAATACTTTCTTCTTAGAGTCTTTAGAGTATAGACATCAGGAGAATAAGATCAAGGATTAGATCTTTTTATAGATCGATATCATATATTATGGTAATTAATACATTTAGTCTTCCATCCACTTTTCATTCAAGAAGGATATATTAAATATTTACTATGATCAGGTTACTCTGATAAACATCATGAGAGAAACAACAGTGAACAAAATGTAGTCCCAATTTTGATAGATTATTCTCAAGTAGGTAGTTAAGTAACAATCACAAAATGAAGATAATATGGTATAGACAGTCGCAAGAACCACAATAGAAGCAAAAGTGAGGAAACTTTGTATATTTAGAATAATTTATTGAACAAATTTAAGAGTGAAAGTCATTTAGAAAATTAAAATTGGGTATTTCTCCACTCTGAGTCTCTATAGAATCAGTCTCTACATCAAAGTTTATATTTACTGTCCGCTTCTTCCCAAGGACAGTATCTTGGAAAATATATTAATTACTAATAGCTTCAGAAGAATGAAGTTGCTCATGACCTTAACACATACAAGGCATGACAATCCATTTCTATTTAGCCATGATATAGATTAATCTCATCCCTATAGAAAGGCAAGAAGTGTCAAACACCATACAACATAATTATATTGTTATATGGGCCTAAGAGCCCTTTTTTTCTTCCAATAGATTAAATAAGCTTCATAAATATTTTCTGTTGTTCCCCTAAGATGGATAGAGGATGCTAGCATCTTAGATTTATTTTAGAGTCACCAGGTCCAAATATAATACTGCTTACTTAGGCCACTCTTCTTGTAAATATTCATCACCATGTCCAAAATTAAATCCGGGGACAGAGAGTAGATGACCAGGATGAACCTATCGTTTTCACTCAAAAGAGCATTTATCCTGAAGACCACAAAGGAGCAGCATTTTATTTAGATACAGAGGTTGGCATTAGTATTATTGAAGCTCTCCGTGTTATTGGAAGCATAATTTAATGTGGTTTATGTAGATTCCCTTTATAGTTCTTATGCCCCAAACTTCTAAATATCACATAAAATATATGGATAATAGAAAAGCATGCATTCATTAAGTTAATAGCAAGAGTCTGTAATTGCCAGTAAAAGCAAATCAGTTAGATTAAATGGTTACAATATAGCCATATAGAAAATTAATGCCAACAGAGATAATCATTATTCTCTGAAATTTATCATCAGGAGAGGGGCATGTAGGAATATTAACCAAAAAACTGCACATGCTCGATCTCATGGCCTTCCCTGCTTTCACCGCCATTACCCAAGTCCACTCTCGGTCTGCTTCATCCTCCAGAGTGAAAAAAGAAGTTGTCGTCGTTTCCATTGTGGGGTAAGTGCACAAAGTGGGAAAATGTGATCCAGTTATAGGCATCACAGCAGAAGCTGTACTGGGCTAGGAGTCTCTCACAGGTGTCAGTGCCACTGCTGGCGTTTACCGGCTGTGCGGTCTCAGGCAAATCATTTAACTTGATTTCCTTGCATAGAACAGGGTGATAAGTATATCTGCCCTGCCCACCTTAACAGATTACAAAAATTCAGTAAAATAGTATTTTAAAATTTTTGTTTTTACAACCATAAAACTATTGAAACGTAAAGCACCTTTGATTGCATCATTCTAAACTTTACTGTTACTTGCCATTACTTTTTAATTTAATGCAATGCAGTTTAAATATGACTTTCAAAATTGACTTGCAAATGGTTCTGTTTCAGGGTTGTATCTGAACACTGTTGATGTAAAAGTTTATAGCCTAAGAGTTACCACATTGCTCCTTCCTCATTCTGACCCGTCATTTTAAATGACATTGTCATTTAGACTTTTAATATTTGGATTTCTGTTGTTTTTTCTTTAAGTCTCCTCCTGGAGATTTAACGAATGCCCATACCTTCCACTATCAAGTCCTGTGGGCGCACTAGGTAATCTGCTGATCAAAATGCATTCTGATCAAAAATGTTTAACCTATGTGAAGTCAGATTCATTATTTCCCCCCTAATCTTGCCATTCTTTTGGTCACTTTTTTAAAATTTTAAAGATGTGGGGTACAATTCAGGGTAAGGTACATATGTGGTCATCATACAGATAAAGTTTGGGCCTCCCTTTGGTTCCCACTTCACCTGGTTTGGGATTGGGTACCCTTATTGATGCTGTGTGTCCACCCTTGCCTGTACCTTACTACTGCCAATCCCATTCTTATAGTATCTTATAGGCAAATGTTCAGGGTCCACTTATAAGTGGGTACATGTGTTACTCAGATCACTGAGTAATATAGACTCTAAATCCATCCAAGTTGCTGCAAAGTCCAGAATTTTGCTTTTCTTTATGGCTGTGTCATATTTCATTGTGCATGGGTTCCACATTTTCTTTATCCAGTCCACTTTTGATGAACAAAATTGTGGGTTTCATGTTTTTACTATTGTGAACATGCACATGAAGGTATTTTTTTGTAGAATGATTTGAGTTCCTCTGGGCATATTCCCAAAAGGGGATTGCTAGGTCATAAGGAAGGTTGATTTTTAAATTTTTTAGGAATCACTACACTGTTTCCACAGAGTGTACTAGTTTACACTCCCACCAATAATGTAGAAATGTTCCTTTTTCTCCACATCCTTGCCAGCATCTGTTGTTTTTTGAGCTATAAATGATGGCCATCCTGACTAGAGTTAGGTGGTATCTCAATGTGATTTTGATTTGCATTTCTCTGATGATTAGCAGGGCTGAGCATTTTTTCATGTGTTTTTTGGCTGCTTATATGTCCTCTACTGAGAAGTGTCTATTCATATCTTTTGGCCACTTTTTAATAGGTTTTTCTCCCCCCTTTCAGCACATTTGAATTCCTTGTAGATCCTGGATATTAAGTCTTTTTCATATATTCAGTTGGCAAATGTTTTGCCCATTTGGTGGGCTGTCTCCCTGCTCTCTTGATGGTTTCTTTTGCTTTACACAAGTTTTTCAGTTTGATAAGATCCCATTTGTCTAGCTTATCTTTTATGGCATTTACTTTTGGGAAACTGATCAATGTGCCTACTCCAATGTGCCTAAGACTGTTTCCTAAGTTTTCTTCTAGGATTTTTATAGCTTGAGGTTTTACATTTAGGTCTTTGATCCATTTAGAGTTGATTTTTGTGTATGGTGATAGGTCCTAGTTCAATCTTCTGCATGTGGTTAGTCAATTTTTCCAGCACCATTTACTGAATAGGTTCTCCTGTCCCCAGTGGTTGTTGGTGGAGGCTTTGTCAAAGACGACTTGATTGAGAAACTGAGGTTTCACTTCTGGAATCTTTATCCTGTTCCATTAGTCAATATGCCTGTTCTCGAACCAATACCAGGCTGTTTTGATTATTGTAGCGTTATAGTAGAGTTTAAAGTCTGGAAGTGTGATACATCCCTTTCATTTCTTTTGCTAAGGATTATTTTGGCTATTTGAAATCTTTTATGCTTGCATATGAATTTCTGTGTTTTTGTTTCCAGGCCTGAGAAGAAAGATGTTGTTAATTTAATGGGTATTGCATTAAATCTGTAGATTGCCTTTGGAAGGATGGAAATCTTAACAATGTTAGTTCTTCCAGAGTATGGGATAATTTTCTATTTATTTGTACCTTCAATCATTTCTTTGAGCAGTGTTCTGTAGTTCTCACTATAAAGGTCTTTCATTTCCCGGTTAGGAAGATGTCAGGGTATTTCTTTTTCGCTGTGTTATTGTGTTGTTGCTATTGTGAATGGGATTGTTCTTTTTACTTGGTCTTCAATCTGTTGTTGGTTTATAAGAATGCAACTGTCTTTTGCATATTTATTTTGTACCCTGAAATTTTACCAAAGTTCTTTATCAGTGCATGGAGATTTTTAACAGAATCTCTTAGATTTTCAGGGTACAGAATCATATCATCAGCAAAGAGGGTTAACTTGACCTCCTCCTTTCCTATTTGGATACCCTGATTTCCTTCTCTTGTCTAATTGCTCTAACTAGGACTTACAACACTATGTTGAACAGGAGGGGTGAGTGTGAGCAGCCATGTCTTGTTCCAGTTTTCAAGGGAAATGCTTCCAATTTCTGTCCATTTTTCGCATGTTGGCTGTGGGTTTATTGTAGATGGCTCTTACAATTTTGAGGCATGTTCCCTCTATGCCTAGATATCAGACGGGATGCAGGATTTTATCAAAAGCTTTTTCTGCATCTAATGATATAATCATGTGGTTCTTGTTTTTATATCTGTTGATGCAATTAATTATGTTTATGATCTTATGGATATTGAACCAGCCCTGCATTCCAGCGATGAAGCCTTCGTCGTCATGATGGATGATTTTTTAGATGTGTCATTGGATCTAATTTGCTAGAATCTTGAGTATTTTGCTTCTAGGTCTGTAGTTCTCTTTCTTTGTTGGATCTTTACCTGATTTGAGTATCAGTGTGATGTTAGCCTCATAAAATGATTTGGGGAAAGTTCCATCTTTCTCAATTGCTTGGAATACTTTCAATAGAATTGATATTAGCTCTTTCTTGTATGTTTTGGAGAACTCCACTGGAAAGTCATCTGGTCCAGGTATTTGTTTTTGTAGGTAGTTTTCTTATGATGGAATCGATATCCCAGGTTATTATTGGTCTATTTATCATCTCAATTTTTTCTTATTTCAACTTTGGAAGGTTATGTAACATCAGAAAGTCCTCCATTTCATTTAGGTTTTCCAATTTGTTTCCATACAGGTGGACATAGTAGTCTCTCATAATCTTTTGTATTTCCTTGGGGTCAGTTGTGGTTTGATCTTTTGCATTTCTCATTGTGATTATTTGGGCTTTTTCTCTCTTTTTATTGGTCAATCTGGTCCATCAATCTTGTTTATCTTTTCAAAGAACTAGATTTTTGTTTCAAAGATTTTTTTCTGTGATATTTTTGTCTTCTATGTCCTATATTTGAACTTTTACTTTGGTGATCTGGATTCTTCTGCTGAAATTAGGGTTTTGGTGGTCTTATCTTTCCAGCTCACTTGGGTAATTTATTAGGCTGTTAACTTGTGATATTCCATTTTCGTGTTCATAAGGAAATGAATTCCCCTCTCAGTATTGTTTTCATGGCATCCCAGAGGTTTTGATGTGTCTTTATTTTCATTTGGCTCCTGAATTTTTTTAATTTCTTTTTTTTTATTTGAAAGATATGGGGTAAAATTATGGGTTAGGTATACAAATATTCATTATGCAGGTACCCTTGTCAATGAGGTGCGCCCCTCCCTCCTTGGCAGTTTCCCTCAACTACCAATCCCACCCCACTCTCCCCTGGCAGTTTCCCACTACTGCCAATCCCTTTCTTATAGTATTATGATAATTGTTCAAGGTCCACTTATGAGTGAGAACATATGGTACTCTGTTTTTTGTTTCTGTGATAGATCACTGAGTAAGATAGCCTCTAAATCCACTTGATTTCTGTGTTGACCCAGGAATTATTCAGCTTCATGCTGTTTAGTGTCCATGTCTTTGTGGGCTTTGGCATAGCTTTGTTGTTGTTGATATTTACTTTTATTCCACTGTGATCTAAGAAGGTGCATGACAGTATTTCAGTCTTATGGAATTTGTTTATGCCTGATTTATTGGTAAGGATGTGGTCAGTTTTGAAGTATGTTCCATGTGGTGACAAGCAGAATGTATTTTCTGTGGTTATTGGGTGGAGTTTTTTGTAGGTATCTCTTAAGTCCATTTGGTCAAGCATCGAGTTGAGGTTCCAGATCTCCTTATTGATTTTTGCCTCGACAATCTGTCTAAGGTTGTTAATGGGGTATTTAAGTTCCCAGCTATGATAGTGTTAGAGTCAATATCTTTTTTTTGTTTGTTTGTCTAGAAGCTGCTTTAATAAAGTTGGTGCTGCTATGTTGGATGCATGTATGTTTAGGATGAATATTTTCTGTTGATGGATTGAATCTTTTATCATTATATAGTGAACTTCCATATCTTTTTATTATTTTTGACAGCTTAAAGTATATTTTGTCTGATATTAAGATTGCAATTCCTGCTTACTTTTGTGTTCCATTTGCCTGAAAATTTATTTTACATCCTCTAACGTTGAGTCTGAGAGTGTCCATTATGGTAAGATGAGTCTCCTGGAAATAGTATATTGTTGCATCATGGCTTTTTAATCCAGTTTGCAATTTGTCTTTTCAGTGGTGCATGTGAACCATTCACATTCAGGACAATTATTGAGATTCTAGAGCTTATCCCTGTCATAAGGTTCTTATAGAGTTTTTTTGTTGTTGCTTGTTTATTTGCTTATTGGTTTTCTTTTGATTTTAGGGTTGACATAAGTTTGTGTTTTCAATCTTTCTCCTGCATTCCTGGGAAGAGTGTGGTCATTCCTTTTTCTTTTTTTTTTTGCTGTTTTCTTTTTAATTTTTTTTTTAATTAGAGTCTGACTCTGTGAGACTGGACTCTGCTGGACTCTGGTGATCCTTCCACCTCAGCCTTCCAAGTAGCTGGAACTACAGGTGTGTGCTACCACGCCTGGCTATTTTTGATTTATTGTAGAGATGAGGTCTTGCCAAGTTGCCCAGGTGGGTCTCGAACCCACGGGCTCAGGCAATCCACTCACCTTGGCCTCCCAAAGCGCTGGGATTATAGGCTGAGCCACCGAGTCTGGCTATTTTTCCTTCTTTCTTCTGTGTTTAATACTTTCTTAAGTGTTTCTTGTAGAACTGGTCTAAAGGTGGAAGAAACTCTTAGGAATTGAATGTCTGGGAGGATTTTAATTCTCTATTACTGATGAAGCTCAGCTTAGCTGGGTAGGAAATTCTTGGTTGGAATTGTTTATCTTTGAAAACTTTGAAGGTTAGGCTCCAGTCTCTTCTAACCTGTAGTGTTTCTGGGGCTAAGTCTGCTTCTTTTCTAATTGGTCTTTCCCAGTAGGTAGTCTGACCTTTCTCTTTCACTGCCTTTAGGATTTTTTTCTTTTATACCTAGTTACAAGCAAATTAGTATGTGTCAAGGAGTTGGTCTCCTCATTTTATGTTTGCATGGGTTCTCTGAATCTCTTTTGCTTGAGTGCTCACATCTCTAATGAGATGAGGGAAGTTTTCTTGGATAATTTTATGGAATGTTTTTTCTAGGGTGGTCTCTATCTCTCTATCTGCCTTAGGAATGACAATTAATCTTAGCTTTAATGTTTTGGATATAATTGCACATCTCTTGAAGTCTTTGTTCCATCTTTTAAAGGTTATTTCCTATGTTTTAGTTCCATTTTTTGATCCTCAAGCTATGAGAGTCTTTCTTCTGCCTGGTTAATTCTGTTTCCATGCTTGCCAGTTTGTTATTTCTTCATACACGCATTCTTTATTGCCATCATCTCAGTTATCAATGCTTTCATTCTTTCCTCTTGTCTCTCATCATTTCTATTTGTTCTCTCTATTAACATCTTTATATCTGGGTTTGTGGTTTGAGACTAGTTGTTCTGTGGGCTCTTCATTGTTTGAGTTCTGAAGCCTGTATTCTCAGGTGCTATCTCCCCAGGAGTCTGGACAGGACCTTTGTTATTCCTTTGGTTCTTCTTCATTTGTGTCGATTTTCCTCCCCCCTTTCCCTTTCCCTTTAATTCTGTTGCTCAGTGATAAGCAGGATAGCTTTCACTTCCGTTTGCTCCACCCCCTATTCTTTCCTGTGCAGATCCTCTGGATTTGTTCCATTTTGAATCTGGGCTGGGGTTTGGGGCCTGTGTTGTCTGTCTTTTTGCAGTTTTGAGATTTGATTTAGGTGTGATGGAGGGGGCTGTGGTTCAGAAGCTATCTGCAGATCCCAGTGTTTACTGACTGGTATGTGGGGCCCTAGAACCTGCTTCCCACCACCTTACAATCTGTCCATGTGGTGGGGTCCTGTATGCTCCCAAAACCAAAATGAGGTAAGTAAATGGAAAAGAACAAAGAAAGGAAGAAGGGAGATGAAAGGGAGACGAAGAGAAATAAGGAGAGGAAGGAAAACAGACAGGCACACAAATAAACAGATAAACAAACCGTTAAAAACAAAAATTTTAAAAACAAACAAACAATAACAGCAAAAAAACTAAGATGCACTATCCCTCAAATATATGCATATTCGAAATTAGGAGGAAGAAATAGGGGCAGATCAAATCAGAAGAGTCTCACAGAAAGCTATGTGTGAGCCGGGCTCGGTGGCTCAGCCTGTAATCCCGCGCCTTTGGGAGGCTGAGGTGAGTGGATGGCCTGAGCCCGCGGGTTTGAGACCTGCCTGGGCAGCGAGACCTCATCTCTACAATAAATCAAAATATCAGCTGGGCGTGGTAGCGCATGCCTGTAATTCCAGCTACTCAGAAAGCAGAGGCGGAGGGATCGCCGGAGCCCAGTAGGCGAGGCTGCGGTGGCCAGAAGCAGCCACTGCACTCCAGTCTGGGCGACCGAGTGAGACTCCAACTCAAAAAAAAAAAAGAAAGCTATGTGTGAGCTGGGCTTGGTGGCTCAGCCTGTAATCCCGCGCCTTTGGGAGGCTGAGGTGAGTGGATGGCCTGAGCCCGCGGGTTCGAGACCTGCCTGGGCAGCGAGACCTCATCTCTACAATAAATCAAAAACTAGCCGGGTGTGGTAGCGCGCGCCTGTAGTTTCAGCTACTTGGAAGGCTGAGGCGGAAGGATCGCCAGAGCCCAGCATTTTGAGGCTGCGGTGGCCAGGAGCGGCCACTGCACTCCAGTCTGGGTGACAGAGTGAGACTCCAACTCAATAAGAAAAAAAAAAAGAAAGCTATGTGTGGAGAGAGCAGAGAAAAAAGAAAAAAATTCTCCCTTTTTTTGATATTTCTGGGACTTTCCCTTTTTTTTAAACCAGCATTGGGGACTTGTTGAGGCTTTCAGAGGCAGTAGGGAGTGGACTCTGGTCTCTAGCCCCTCCCCTCTGCTCTCAGCCTGCATGCCAATAAGGCTGTTCGTCACATGGGCCTGATGCCCTACCAACTGCTGGGGGAAGGAGGTTGACTCCAGGACTCAACCTACTTTGGCTGCTGCTAGGTCTCCCACTCCTACTACATATGTCCATGCTTGGTCCAGTGTAGGGGGTAGGACTTCTGTCTCTCCCGTATGGTGCACCCAGGGTATCCTCCCTGGTAAGTGATGGTTATCCCAAAGAGGTGTAGAGATCATTCCTAGATCTCTGGATGCAGGCTGCCTAGAATTTGGGGAGCTAGAGAAGTTCCCCGCCAGTCTTCAGGACAGAGGAAATGGCATCCAAATGGCATCCACCCGTGTCTTACCCTCTGGCGTAGTTCAGCTTCAGATCTCCTCCCCGAGTCTTCTCTGTGGTCCCCAATGTCAGTGACTGGCCATTGCCACAGGTGGTGGCATGAGCTGAGTGCCAGGTGTCAAGATGCAGCTGATATCTGCTGTCTTTTCCGGATAGGTGCCCCAGGAACGGCAGACCCTTCTGTGTGCAGCAGGTGCTAAATTCAGAGCAGTGGCAAATTGCAGCTGTTTCTGCAGGGGAGCCTTGGATGCTCGATCCCGTGTCACCCCTCGGCTGGACATTCGCTCACCTGCTTACACACACAAATGGAGGTAGATTAGTCGTTATGCACACTCACCCATGCAGGGACATTCACACACCGACCAGTTCTGTCACCATATTGCTCCACCACATTTTTTTTTCTTGGTTCAGCATCATAGAATAATTTTAACCTCTCTTCATCCCTCTCCCCTTCTACTCAAAGAGTCTCTTGTACCCTTTTTCCAAGTCTTACTCCCCATTGGCACACATTGGCAATCACAATGGGATTAGCTCCATCAGTAAAATGCATGATCCAGTTACACATACAGGGCTTTACTTGCTCGTATATTGGGCTCTTATGAACTGCAGAGACATTCATATCACCTGACCTTCGCACAAAAATTGGTACAAAGTGTCACTTCAGTTAGAAGCATGTTAAATTAATGTGCAATGGCTTGTTTCCTTGGAGATTTATGTTTCATAACTCTTGCATTTATTTTTTGTTTTGTTCTGTTTTAATTAAGTCTTTCTGGTTTTGCAGCCAAACTTTATTTTAAATCCATCACAGCTGCCAAATTCATTATTTTCCCCCAACTTTGCACTTATTTTTTCCTTTTTAGACTCAACGTCATAGAACCTTCCCCAGCATTCCTTTTCTCTGAGCATGATAGAGTATTCTTTGCTTATGTTTGGGAGAGACAGTGGCATTTATGTCAGATGACTTTCTCACGTTTACAAGTGGGCTGTAAATCAAACCCAGATCACCCAAAACACACCTCAAAGATCTGTTCATGTGTCCACACATCGTATCTTTATGTTTAAATAATTTTTGATGGAATCGTATTCCTACAAAATGAAATGCACATAACTTAAATGAACAGTTTTATGAGCAGTCATTAACCACCACCATATTGAAGACACAGATCTTTTTTTTTATCGCCTCTCAGTTTCCTCCCACCACTTTTCACTCAATCCTACCCCCATTTTTGACTTCAAGAAAGGAATGATCTGTGAACTCTTACATTCTACCCAGGTCCATGTGGGAAATTTCAAAAAGCCTATGCTCCTGCAATGGTTTTCTCATATTTTCTACTGAGAAAATTTAACACCGTATCCAGTTCAAAAAAAAAAATGTTTAAGAGTACCTCATTGTTTATCATAGAGCATAAAATCCAGAGCTGAGAGTCAATACCATAATAAATAAATGATATATATGGCAAGTGTCTATTTCTAAGATGCTTCCAAACTGTTTTAAAAGTGCTGGTGCCATTTTATTCTCCTACCAGCAATACATGGGAGATCAAATTGCAGGAACACATTCCTTGGTATTGACAGTCTTTATAATTCTAGCATTTCTCATAGGCCTGTAGTGGTATTTTATTGTGTTTTTAATAAGCATCTCTCTGATGGCTAATAACGCTAAGCATCTATTCATGTTTTTATCAACCATTTGTATTTTTTATCTTGTGAGATGTCTGTTCAAATAATTTACCCAGCTTTTAGTTGGTTGACTGTGTCGTTATTGAGCTTTGAGAGTTATTTAGAGATTTTGGCTATACCAAGGGTATTTGGCAAAAATGTGATTATTAAATTTGAAAATTATTTATGTTTTATTAACTATTGAATGTGAGGCAAAATAAATGATATATGTATTCTGCCCCAAATGCAGATCCTGATTAATATGAGTTTTCAGGAACTGAAGAAAGGTGCGTCAAAGTGCA
>NW_007257373.1:273702-289746 GCF_000164805.1 Carlito syrichta | reverse complement strand
CAAAAAGCCTATGCTCCTGCAATGGTTTTCTCATATTTTCTACTGAGAAAATTTAACACCGTATCCAGTTCAAAAAAAAAAATGTTTAAGAGTACCTCATTGTTTATCATAGAGCATAAAATCCAGAGCTGAGAGTCAATACCATAATAAATAAATGATATATATGGCAAGTGTCTATTTCTTTTTTTTTTTTTTTTTTTTTTTTTTTTTTGAGTTGGAGTCTCACTCTGTCGCCCAGACTGGAGTGCAGGGGCCGCTCCCGGCCACCGCAGCCTCGACCTGCTGGGCTCCGGCGATCCTTCCGCCTCAGCCTTCCGAGTAGCCGGAATTACAGGCATGCGCTACCACGCCCGGCTGATTTTTTGATTTATTGTAGAGATGAGGTCTCGCTGCCCAGGCGGGTCTCGAACCCGCGGGCTCAAGCAATCCACTCACCTCAGCCTCCCAAAGGCGCAGGATTACAGGCTGAGCCACCGAGCCCGGCTAAGTGTCTATTTCTAAGATGCTTCCAAACTGTTTTAAAAGTGCTGGTGCCATTTTATTCTCCTACCAGCAATACATGGGAGATCAAATTGCAGGAACACATTCCTTGGTATTGACAGTCTTTATAATTCTAGCATTTCTCATAGGCCTGTAGTGGTATTTTATTGTGTTTTTAATAAGCATCTCTCTGATGGCTAATAACGCTAAGCATCTATTCATGTTTTTATCAACCATTTGTATTTTTTATCTTGTGAGATGTCTGTTCAAATAATTTACCCAGCTTTTAGTTGGTTGACTGTGTCGTTATTGAGCTTTGAGAGTTATTTAGAGATTTTGGCTATACCAAGGGTATTTGGCAAAAATGTGATTATTAAATTTGAAAATTATTTATGTTTTATTAACTATTGAATGTGAGGCAAAATAAATGATATATGTATTCTGCCCCAAATGCAGATCCTGATTAATATGAGTTTTCAGGAACTGAAGAAAGGTGCGTCAAAGTGCACATTGATGTATCAGACTCAGGCTGAGATGGTGGTTGCCAATGAAAGGGCTGGTAAGAGCAGACTTTAGGGCTGGGCTCAGTGGCTCAGCCTGTAATCCTGCGCCTTTGGGAGGCTGAGGTGAGTGGATGGCCTGAGCCCGCGGGTTCGAGACCCGCCTGGGCAGCGAGACCTCATCTCTACAGTAAATCAAAAAATGAGCCGGGCGTGGTAGCGCATGCCTGTAATTCCGGCTACTCGAAAGGCTGAGACGGAAGGATCGCCGGAGCCCAGCGGGTCGAGGCTGCGGTGGCCGGGAGTGGCCGCTGCACTCCAGTCTGGGCGACAGAGTGAGACTCCAACTCAAAAAAAAAAGAGTAGACTTTAGGATATGTGGCACTCATCTGTTAAATGGGCCTAAATCTATCACAATCACACCTGCAGGCAGTCTCAAGTATCAAATGGGAAGACCCTTGGGAACATGAACATAAAAAATTACTTACAGCAAAGGAAATGAAAAACTTTTTTGATAGAGCACTGAGAAGTGGAAAACTCAGAAAAGTAGGACTATTAAGATGGATTTCCTATGTAAGCACTGAGAATGCACCGCCTGTACATACTATTCATCAGCAGGACCTTTTACTTTTTCAGGTGAGGAAGGCAACAGAACCTTTGAGCAGTGCGGTGGTACCCATGCCCCGCAGTACGAGGCTGATAGCAGGAGAGGCTTCTGTGGAACCGGCCTCCTTAATCAAATCGGAAAAACGATCCCAGAATGCCAGGAGCTAGAGGTCCACAGTTAGTCTATATAGGCAAGGTGGACATGATCAACATAGAAATGAGCAAGTTTGGAGTGATGGTGAGAAATGTCTTGGAGCACAGGCATATGCTGAAGAGCGAATAATGCTCCTTAGGCTGAAATAAGCAGACAGATAATGATGTTACTCACCCTGCAGAAAAGAAATCAACTGGTGGAAAGCAGAAAACTGTCATCAAAAGCTACAGCAGAAATTGTTCTCACTCACCGAGTTTCAAGATCTAAGTCCAGTTCACTGACTCAGAGCTCCTTGAAGGGGGAAAGCGCCCTGCCAATGCAACATGTTAAAAAATGACTTCATTTTTCCCCAAGGGACATGAGCCTGTTTCCATGACACCTGTGCTCCAGAGAGTGAGTGATACATGGACTTCGCAGAGACAGGACACGCAGGGTCTGAACCAATACTGACATCGTGGGATGCGGTAGCCCCTCATGACCTTTCAGTTAGGAAGCGGGTAACAGAGGTCAGGTGATACATGATTCTTCGGCCAAAATGTATCACACAGTGTTTCCAATGGACTTGTAGACCCAACCTGTAGTGAGCTGCCTTTTTATAAAACCTGTCACACGCAGGTATACTTAGCAATCAGTGAATTCCTTATTTTGGTTTCATGGCCTGTAAAATAAGATGCACCATTGTAGGAAGGGCCAAGCATAAGCATCTGTCACTAGGAGATGGGAAGGGAATGGAGAAAAGGGAGGCAGAAAGAAATGGAATTAAAAGCAACGCTGGCTCTAGGTTCAGGCAAATTGTGACTGGATCCTAGATCTATCACTCTCCATCTCTATGGCTTGGGTGAGCTGCTTAAAATCTCTGAATCCCAGGTTCCCAGTCATTAAACTGGAACTAAGAATCAGTACTTCATAGTGCCATGACAGCTCAGAGAGTTAAGATGCACAAAGCACCTGCCACGCATCGCTTGCTCAGTACTATTCATGATGCTGCTATCACGAATTTCTTTTTTTTTTGAGTTGGAGTCTCACTCTATCACCCAGACTGGAGTGCAGTGGCAGCTCCCGGCCACCGCAGCCTCGACCCGCTGGGCTCCGGCGATCCTTCCGCCTCAGCCTTCCGAGTAGCTGGAATTACAGGCGTGCGCTACCATGCCTGGCTAATTTTTTTTTAATTTATTGTGGAGATGAGGTCTCACCTACCCAGGCGGGTCGCAAACTCGTGGGCTCAGGCAATCCACTCACCTCAGCGGCCCAAAGGCACGGGATGACAGGCTGAGCCACCAAGCCCGGCTTATCACGAATTTTTTAGTCCCCATCCTTGTGGTGTGTCCATTGCAGGAACTCCAATACCAAAAGGGTCAGACATGGTCACTTCCATACACAGCTGAGAAAAATGTGGTTCGTGGTGAGGAAGCGGCTTCCTCAAATATACTAAATATTAGGTGTTGGGGTAATGCCAAGGGAGATATAGGTAAGAAGGATGAGTAAAGAGAGAGTATCAGAAACAAGATAGCATCGCAGAGGAGACGCAGGGATTTCTGTCATCACCAATGACTTCAACAGCATGGTGCTCATGTTCCGGATTCTACTCCTGCTTCAACCATCTGAGCGGGTCTTCCAAGTCTGATAGCTCACGATAGATATCAGTGGATTCCCTTCACTGGAGGGTAGCCTCAATCACAGGCACTCTACCGGATGTGGCGTGTTTATCGAAACAGACCGACACAGTGTCTGGCATTTGTTATAGTGCTGTTGACAGAGGAAGGAACACCAATAGGGAGAATGAAAAGCAGTTGGTCTAACATGACGAGAAGGCCAGAGCATATTCATTGTCTGTTCCAGAGCTTAGTGGCTGTCCCCCTTGTTCTTGGTGTCACTACATACCTCAAGATCCTTGCTCATCTTAATTGTTCACTAAACATCATGAGGGTTAACGATACTGATGTCATCACACAAATGGGCCCTGATTAGCTACTCCAACTATCCTAGTTTTGCATATATCCCCCCACGAAGTTTCAGGAATCTGACATGACTGTGCAATTTCACTGTGTTCAGTGGTTGGCATGCTAGGACACCTTGCTAAGATAAAGAATAATTGTTACACTTCACATAAATTGCCACGAAGAAAGAGGGAATATGTCTCTTAGGCCTTTTTTGTATTTGGAAGGTGACGTGGACTTCATGGAAACACTTACGTGGCACACTTTTCAGGTGAGTCAGACGGCTGCAAGTCTAAGTGGCTGTCAGAAGAAGAGCAAACTCTTCAACAGTCCTAGGCCAGCACGAAAGCTCCCCTGTCGGTGGGCATGCGAGCTGGCAAATTCGGAGGTTCTACGGCAGATAAACACGTTTCAAAATTTCCAGTGTGCTCTAGTAAGACAGGTGTCTTGGTTCTGGAATAAGTTCGTGTGTTCTGCAACAGAGAACTACCCAGTGTTTGAAAAACAACTCCTGAAACGTGAACAGCAAACTGCTCCGTGACTGAAACTGCATATCAAGTCTTGACTATAATCAGTTTCCCCAACCAGGAAGTCAGCCAGGCACAGCTGCAGTCATTTTATTATTCGAATGGCATGTTTGGACGCCAGATGGAGCAGATTCAAAAGGCATGACTTTAGAAGATGACCCGGATAGTCACGTTACCCACATCTGCCTCACCAACGCCTCTTCCTCTACTCATACCTGTGGCCTCATGTAATGACCTCGTCAACCATTTTGATGAAAAGAAAATAACTTGAACTTAGATCACAAATGAGATCGCACTCATGACTCTGCCACTCAGGTACATCAGTGCCTGAGCATAAAGGACACTAATGTCAAGAGATACTCAGGGTAGGCAGAGCAGGAAGCAATATACTCATTCAAGTCATATGGAGGCAGAAGTGCCTCTCGTACAGATGTGCGTGGACTTCTGAAGAGTGAAAGACACCTCGGTTGGTTGCTCAGGGTCTGGAAACAAACCGAGCTAGAGGATAAATGACAAGGATGCGTGGGCAAGGATTTTGTGCCTGGCCTAACGAAGTTGAACAGAAAGCATTCAAATAAGTTCGCCTAGCATTAGTGCCCTCAGAAGACATCTGCTTCAGAGGAAATTCTCCAGGATGAGATGGATAGAGTCATTGGCTCAGTGGACGTCAGGCTTTGTTCTTGGTCACACAAGTGGTGGCTCAGTGGGCCAATGAGCACAGATGTCGTTGTAACAGAGGCAGAGGCTATGCCCTAGTTCAACGGGACTATCAATAAGATAGTCTTCTATCTTATCAAGGCTGACCTAGCTATGGCCACTGTCAGCAGTGGACACAAATATTGAGCCCCAGGCGTGGCGTCACTTTTTGAGAATGTTATCTACTTGAAGACATAATTCCTCAGATCTCTTCCAACCTGCGGGGTGTAGCAATTCACACTCACTCAGAAGTGATAATGCAAAACGAATTTGCCTTTCACCAATAGTACAAACATATGGCTTATATAATCACTCATCTGTTGACATGTTATCCTGTGTAATACTGCCTCAGCTCGAACGACCATTTATGGCAAAGGAAGTATTTCAGTAGACACACATTTTTATCATAGGTCTTATATTTTAAGAACCAGCAGGACTAATGCTATGGTGCAACGGTCTGTTAAAGTTTGCTTAGGGCGTCAGCTTAAGGACAGCAATGTAGCCAAGTTCGCATGTCATCCTCCAAGGTGTGGTTAACGTGCTGAGATACCTGCTAATATATGGCACCGTGTCCCCAATAGCCACAATTCATGGGTTTGTGAATTAAGAGTTAAGTTTGGAGTGGATTCTCTAGTAACTGCTGTTGGCACATGTAATGAAGAACCTGATGACATTTTTGAATGTTTAATTCTTGTTGAAAGCTGTCTTGCCCCCCAAAACCTGAAAAGCTATGCTGTACCTCTGGATTGTCCCCCAACCAGTTACTGAAAGAAGTGGGTACAGATGTCTAGCCTCATTTCTTCTCAGGGGGGACCACTTTGTGGTAGCATCTGAGTGCCTTACAGGCCAGGCTCAAGCTAGACTTGAGCCAAGTCCACATTTCGCCGTATTCTGCTTCTTCTATGCCTTTGCAGGCTTCACATGAAGAAGACACATTCAAGGAACCCACTGACTCTCATCTCAGGCTCTGGGGATCTGAACTAAAATGGTTAATAGTGCAGATGGTTCTAGGAAACAGGCTCTATGAGTAGGATCTTAATGTTGGTTCACTCTCTGCTCGTATAACAACAAGGACTCATCACTGGCGAAAGGTGAAGAACCCCAGCATGTCAAGAAGTACAATTGTGAAAATGTTACCAGTTAGTGAACTGGAAGGGGATACAGGTGGAAGGGAATGCACTCTGGGGAACAGCTCAGACATTTGAGAAGCAGAGGAGAGAGAATAATCCTAAAGGCTATGGCTGTTGTTGAGCATCATTAATGCTTTGCATTAGAAATAATAACTGGCTAGGATGAACTGATGTTCTGTATGATGCAAAGTATGACCATCAAATGGCTTCTCTGGTTACATTTGAAGAGATTCTCATCTCCTGGAGCTAGAAGGCAGATTGAACTGAATATTGGGCACATAGTTAACTGCAAGAATGGCTGAATTTGCGAGGAAGTTGGATTTTCAGCCACCAGTAAGCCCCGTTGTTGCAACTGGGTTACCTGAGTAGACTCAAGAACCCTGAAAGCTCAGATTCACTAAACTTCCTGGGCTTGCAGAACTTGCTCGCTCTTTCTGTCTGATGATGGTGGCCCTCGCTTTGATTCAAGACTAGGCAGTTGCCTCGCAAGACAACGCATTTCCCCCTCGGAATCTACCACTTTCTCGCCTACTGGCAACAGTGAAGCAGACTGACAGTGTGCTGGTTACCAATCTGTCTGGGTTCGGTGCAACTGAACAGCCATGCTTACAAGTCACATGAAGTGGATTTGCACTTGTAGAGAGACAGCAAAGCACAACAGAGCCTTGGATTTCTGCAAGCTTGTCCCCTAGGATCAGGAAAGCTGCCCGGGGTGGAGTCTCCACTGCATATGCCCTGCTTGCCTCACAGCTGAGGGCCTCCAAAAGGCTGCCCATCCAGGCTGTATACCTCAGGGGGAAGAAGACATGCTGGACTAAAACGCTGAAGGACGTCTCGCTTCTAGTGCAGACAGAAACAAAGCCAGTCCTATCCAGTCCCACTCCAATCTCAGGATGATGGAGTCTCAGCATATTCTAGGCATTCTTGAGAACTACGAGCAAGAGAAGGGGGCCTGGGTCAGTCCAAGGAGAAGTCACCTGGAGAACTGTTCTGCGGCCACCAGAAAAATAAGGAGAGTCCAATGCAAGCGTGGCCCAGTTAGAAGCCCTGGGAAGGCCGAGGGAGGAGAATGACTGTATTCCAAAGGCCACAGCAGGTCATGGTTACATGTGCCATTCAGAGCCCAGAGAGTTTGCTTGGGAATTGATCCCATGGGGGCAGGATAAAGAGGAGCAAAATAGAAAGCTCTGTCAAGGAAATGTTATCAGTATTGAGGAATTCTTCCCCGCCACAAGGAAGAACTTAACTTGACGTCAAAGGCCCTGGGAGATGGTTCTAACCCGCTTCTGTGATGACGGACGGATGCTTGGAAAAGGCTATGACTCATTAGTTCAGGCACTAAAATTCCAGTGGTGAAGCATAAAAAACGAGAATAAACACTCAGACAAATGCACGTGTTAAAATAGATTTATTATAACATGCAGAAATACTAGAAGCTGACAGTATCCTTCACGAAGGCTGGGAAGTTTTTTTAATTTACCAAGTTACAAGAAATGTGCTGGTACAAGCAGAACCTACAGTGTGGAGAAGCCCAGTGGTGGCCGTCCTGTAGCCACCAGGGCATAACCTCTACCACTTGTGAATTGCATCTGATTGCATATTGCTTATGCAAACCTAAATAATGGAAACTTGTTATTATTTGTGTCCTTGTCTTTCTTATCCTACCTCCTTCTGTTCGATTCTGAGCACCCAGCACGCTGCCGATTATGTTCTGATTAAACTTTTAAATACAAAGTCAATGTCTACCACCTAAAACTCCTAGAAGAATACCTTTAAAATGGCAGGCACTCCATAAATAATTGTCAGAATAAATAGAGCTTACACTACCAAATTAATCTCCTTGTAATACCATCATGATAACATTAGTGCCCTATACAAATGTCTAAAATAGTTTTCGATTAAGTTAGAGAATAAAATTAAACTCTTTTGTGTTAGAGTCAGAGCTTTGCAACATCTGTTGCTAACTTTTACATCTGTTACCAAACATTATATCTAGTCTCCTTGTTTAATTTTAGTCTAAATTAACCTTGTACTTGAACCAGTAAAACTGTTTTCACTCTATTTCTACACACCCTCTGCACTTTTCTCTTGCTTTCATTTTGCCTTCACAGTCAGTATCAAACTTGCCTGGAAAAATAGTCATGGAGGGAAATAATTAACACAAGATTTATTGTGCCTCACACCCAGTAAATTATTTCCTGTGACTCCAGTGTGTGTGAGTGGGTGTGTGTGCGTGTGCACACATGCTGTAAAAAGTTGACAGATAGGCAAAAGAAGGTGATAGTTCCTGCAGCATTTTATAGGTCTTACCTTACTTCTTACTCCCACTCCTGCTTGCTCCCTGAGATGGGTCTGTGAGATGCCTCCTGTCTCACTGTTGTCTTTGGCTAAAAAACCTGAGAGCCACTATAAGAAGTGATAGATTCTATCTCCACCACTTGTGCTTCTGTTTCACTGTACCCTGGCAATTTTTGTGTCCATAAAATAGGATTCTGCAATTCTAATGTTCAACGTAGAAATGGTTAATTGAACAATACTCCTTTGGGAGGTCGAAGCGAGTGGATTGCCTGAGCCCGCGGGTTCAAGACCAGCCCAGGCAGCTTGGCGAGATCCGGTCTGTACAATAACTCAAAAAAATTCGCCGGGCACAGTAGCACGCACCTGTAGTTTCAGCTACTTGGAAGACTGAGGCAGAAGGATCGCCAGAGCCCAGCAGGTCGACGATGGGGTGGTCGTGAGTGTGCCACCAACTCAAAAAAATAATAATAATAATCCAAGAAAAAGAATTAAATATACACTTTTCAAAAGAAGTATCACTTCTGGAACTATAATCAGATGAGAATTTCTTTCAGATGCCCTTGTAATAAAGATACCATCTGACACAAAAGTCCCTGGTGATTTTCCTTCAAAAATAAGTGATAAGTTTGCTATAGATGTTAATTTCAATAAAGCTCATTATATTAGACTAATACTATCACAACAAAGCAGAGTTCAGAACCCATAGCCGTGGGGGTCCAGTGCAATCAACCACCAACTTCCTGTTAATCTCTTTAGACAGGCACAGTCTCATGCTTTTGTCAACCATCAGTGGCCTTCTGCCACCACTGCCTCTGCTGTCCATCCACTGAATGTCTTTCATTTTCAATCACATTTTTGATGGAGTTTGGTAACTGCTCTTACAATGTCTTTTCTTTAGCTGTAACTCCAATTATCCATCACAGTTCAGTTTTAACTCAATTTTTTTGAATTAAGAGATTTTTTTCTTCCAGCTGTGTCAATTCATTGAAAAAAATTGTAAATTGTATATACTGTCTTAAATCCTGAAATCTTAAAATAGCAATCATTTGTCTTCTAAAATTTATTCTTTCAAGTTCATTGATCCATGTAAGAAAATGTTTTTCAACATGTCCATGTAACTATATCTCATTTTTGACAGTAGATTGCAAACCCTCACAGAATTAAATGTTAATAAATAACTTTATTTTGATTGGCTAGAAAATGTTTTGCATTTTCTCTAAAACCAGCCTATCATTCAGGATAACTGCCTCCCAACTATTATGCCTTTGGTTTTTCAAATTTTTTTTTTTTTTTTTGAGTTGGAGTCTCACTCTGTCGCCCAGACTGGAGTGCAGTGGCCGCTCCCGGCCACCGCAGCCTTGACCTGCTGGGCTCCGGCTATCCTTCCGCCTCAGCCTTCCGAGTAGCTGGAATTACAGGCATGCGCTACCACGCCCGGCTGATTTTTTGATTTATTGTAGAGACGGGGTCTCGCTGCCCAGGCGGGTCTCGAACCCGCGGGCTCAGGCAATCCACTCACCTCAGCCTCCCAAAGGCGCGGGATTACAGGCTGAGCCACTGAGCCCGGCTTTTTCAAATATTTTTATAGAGGCTTTCAAGATCCTACTTCTACTAGTAGTCCTACTAGTAATAATAACAGTAGCATATTAACAACAAATGTCAACACTATACTAAAAACTGTACATACATTAACTCGTTTAAAGTTTCAATAACTCTGTTTACTAATCTTCCATTTTAATACACTTTTTATAACTACGCCATATGTATATACACACAAACATATATCTATGCCACACATAAACATCAAAATCTATTACTCCAGTTAAATATATGTTTATACGCCAGTTTAGCATATATTTTTAATCTATTTGAATAGCATACAGCTAAAATATACTAAATATTTACCCATTTTATGTATTGTTTTAAAATTTTGAATGAAGAAGGACTAAATCACCCCTTGGAATGCATGTCCTAGAAATTGATCTTTTTTTACCCCTTTTTCATCCTCTTCCTCCTTTTCTTTTCTTTTCCCTTCTTACTTTTGGGGACAATAATCATACCATGTTATAATTCACCAACAGACAGACAAAAAACTAGCAAGTAAACTCTAAGAACCACATATATAATATTTTAGGATTATTTTGAATCACAGCCAGTTGATGTGCTTTTTTAAAAATTGTATTTGGCATAAGAATTCCATTTGGGCACTTTTTATTTTTAAACCAAGTAGGTAACAAGAGCCCATGAGAATTTATGTTATCTTATCCAGATGCCACCTCCAAAAAATATTCTCTACGTTCTTGGCAAGTTAGTTTGTACATATCCAATTTTAGATACTGAGCATCAGCCAGTTTAATATGAGAGGAGACTAAGATACTTACAGGCAATAAAAATATTTTGCCAGATGTGCCCTGATTGACCAAAAAAGTAACATTCCATTTGGAAAAATATGTGATAGACTGTGCTCAAACTGTTGAAATCCTCATCCATACTTCTTTTAGAAAAATGTGCTGTTACGCATTATTATTATTTAACATAGAACTTTAAAGTTATGATATAATTGCCTACAATTTACAAAGTGAATATATAGTTATAGAGCATGGAGAATATAATCCATATATTAAAATTAGAGACACATTTTTATAATTCATAGAGAATTATCTGATAATACACAATAGATGTCAGTCTCAGTTCCATGACTCATTGATATAAACATTTATTTAACAAGCAAAGATGAGAAATTAAAACAAGAAAGCTTTTCTAATATGAAAAACATGATAACCCATCTCCATTTTTTACTGTCTACAATTTAATTTATTCTAGTTAAACCTTTAAAATGAAAGGATAAATAATTCAGTGCTGCACTAATCTTGAGCGATTTCATCAAGTACATTGACTGCAAGACAGAATCTGAGAAAACATATGGATCAAAAGGCAAATCACACATTAAATGCAATGTTCTTACTTTTTTAATGTAATACAGTTAGTGAAATAAGTGTAAGACAGAAAAAGCTACACCTTGGAGTAATGTCTGGCTTCTAGTCAGCTGTGTGCCTCTCTTCGGCTAGTTTATCTGTAATCAGGTCACAAATATTCACTCACTCTAAATATCAAGCGAAGAGCTTCCTACCCTGTACACAAAGGTTCTGAGCCTGGGCTGGATAATTGATGTGAAATGTTTTCACATCTTTAGAAGAAAAATAGGAAAGAACATGGTAAACACAGTAGCTAATGCTTATAAAATCTTTCCTAGATACAAAAATATTCTGTGTGCTTTCACATAAACATTCATTCACTCGAGTCTCACAATAAACATATGAGGCATTATCACTATGTTACAGATGAGGTAATGAAGTCATGGAGCGGTTCATTTCCCCAAATTCACACATAAACGTGAAGATCTCAGGGCTGAACCTAGGCAGGCAGACGTTAGAGTCTGGACTCCTAAGTTATGCCGACATAAGTTATGCAGTTGGCAGCATTTCATAAAGACAATACTTCAGAGAGTATCATTAGTTTACACTCCCGGAGGTCATAGCAAATATTAATAGTCTCTTTCTCAGAGGTCTAGTTATCATATCACAGGGATACGAGGCAAAAGCATCAAACTTTCCCTGCAGCTGGGTAACAGAGCTACACTCTCATTCAGGCTTGCTTTGCTCAACGGAATGTAATTATGGCCTGGCCATCAGTACCATGAACACACACACACACACACACACACACACACACACACACACTACTAAATTCAGTGCTACCAAGATTGTGTTTGGGATATTTACATCGTCATCTTGTTATAGTAAAATTCAACCTGGCCTAGAATTAGTCATTCTTTCTTATACAAACACTTCCAAAGGGTAGAAAGAAAACAAGGTCCAGCCAATGGTCTAGCATGTGTTGTCCATAAAAACCAAATATATACAGAACAAGAAAGGAATATTATAGGTCAATATCACCAGGTAACGTAGATACACAAATACCAAATAATTATTAGCAATTGCATCTAGTAGAAGATAATGCATCAAACTCAGGTTGAGAGTATCCTAGGAAAACACATAGAACTTAGACCTCATCTCTAAAATAAGTCAAAAAGTAGCCAGGTGTGGTAGCGCATGCCTGTAGTTCCAGCCACTCGGAAGGCTGAGGCGGAAGGATCGCCGGAGCCCAGCAGGTCGAGGCTGCGGTGGCCGGGAGCGGCCACTGCACTCCAGTCAGGGCGACAGAGTGAGATTCCAACTCAAAGAGAAAAGAAAAGAAAAGAAAAATGGATGTATGTGCACACATGTATATATGCATGATTTGTGTTATTAATAAAGAGAACAGTAATTCATTCAGAAAATGATTTGTTTAATAAATCACCTATTTGTTACAAAACTCTTAGCACTCTAACAATAGCAGCTACCCTTATTAATCTCATAGAGGACATACAACTTGCAATAAGCATTATCAGAAATAAGAATTAAGAAATGCATTTATTTCCTGTGGCCACTATAAGAAATTCCTACAAACTCAGGGACTTAAACCACAGACATGTATTCTCTCACAGTCCTGGGGCCCAGAAGTCTGAAATTATTTGGACGAGGCTAAGCCCAAAAGTCACTCTCCAGAGACTCCAGGGAACAGTTTGCTCCTCACCTCTTCCAGGGTCTCATGGCGGCTGCTATCCTATGACTTGTGGCTACCCCACTCCTAACTCCGACTCCTTGGTCACACTGGCCCCTCCTCCTCTGCCTGTGGCAAGTCTCAGTCTGCCTCTCTCTTATGAGGATATTTGTAACTGCACCAAGGGCCCACGTGTGAAACACAGGACAAGCCCCCTCCCAATTCCTTAGCTAACTGCATCTGCAAAGAACTTTTGGTCACAACGCTCATAGGTTCCAAAAACTGGAGAATGGTTATCTCCTGTGAGACCATTTTTCAGCCTAACATAGGAAATATAGGATTATTTTAAACAAAAAAGATGAATTCCTAAAAGGCTTTTTTTAAACTGAAATTAATATCACTATTATTCCTTAATGTATTTAACTGTTTAATTCCAACAATCGCCTTTCTATTTTACTTTGTTTTAGATATTCTAGTAAGTAGTGAAAGACCGGGAAAATAAACACTTCTGTAAGGATTTTAGTGGAAGAACTATAACTGTATCTGACACAGCTATTATGACTGTTGACATTGAAAACACTTAAGAATCACTAAGGCCATGGTTTTAGAATTAATAAGTGAGTTTTGTGAAATAATGTCTGGGTTATGAACAAGAGGCAGAAAGACCTTTCATATTTCCATACAAGGATCATAAAATTAAAATATATAACATACAATAGCAAAAAAATCTTTAATTCCAAAGTAAAAACAAAACACTTAGGAATAAATATAATTTTAGATATATAGATGTAAATATACAAGATCTTTTATGGAGAAAATTGTTAATCTTTATTTTGCTTTTAAGTCCTGGTCAAGCTCGGTGGCTCAGCCTATAATTCCAGCACTTTGGGACGCCGAGGCGAGTGGATAGCCTGAGCCCGTGGATTCAAGACCAGCCCAAGCAAGACCAACTTGGTGAGACCTCGTCTCTACAATAAATCCAGAAAATTAACCGGGCATGATAGTATGCTCCTGTAGTTCCAGCTACTTGAAAGGCTGAGGCGAAGGGATTGCCAGAGCCCAGCAGGTCAACGCTGGGGTGGACATGAGTGTGCCACTGCACTCCAGCCTGGGCAACAGAGTGACACTCCAACTCAAAAAAAAAAAAGAAAATTAAGTCCCTAAATAAAGGGTTATACCATCATAATGGAGAGAAGATGCAAGAACTTAAAAATGTAAATCATTCCAAAATTCATCATCAAAATGTTTGGATCTAATGCAGTTCCGATCAGGATACCAACATGATTTTTAAAAGAATTTTAACAAGCTTATTCTCAATATATATAGAAAATCTCATAGACCAAGGATGGGCAAGGCATTCCTGAAGAGAAAGAAAGAAGCGTGGACATTTAACCTACCAAATATCAAGAATGACTATAGAGTGATATTAATTCAAGCTATGTGGTATTTGTAGAGGAATTGACTAATGAAACAAAATAGAGAGCACAGAAATAGAATCATGCCTATGTAGAAACTTGATATTTGACAGAAACATTAAAGGTCAATGTGAAATAAAAGACTGTTGAAAAATTGTGTTTGTACAATTGATTTCCAAATGGGAAAAATAAAATTAGATCACTGAATCACATCATATGCAAAAATTACTTCTATGCATATTAATTCTTTAAATGTGAAAGCTAAACTTCAACACTTTTAGAAGACATGGAAAAGAATATTTCTGCTATTAGAATAGGGTAGCATTTTCTAAACAAAACACAGAATGCTAAACACTAATGAGAGATGAATTCGAATAAATTCAATAAACTTTTGTACCCTGAAAGATCTCACGAAAGGGTAAAAAGTCAAACCGGGAACTGAGAGTGATGGACAAACAATCAAACTGGAAAATGGGTGATGGAAACAACAGCAGCAAAAAGTCCAGTAAGCAAAATGATGCATAACCACTTTAACAGTAGGAAAACTCAAAGTAAGAACATAACTGTGAACACTACTCTGTCCATTTCATGGGAAAAGTCAAATGACAGTAATACTAAACATCAAGAATGTGGCGTGGAGGGAACTTTTAAAACTGCTGTTTGAAATCCATATTAACATAACTATTTTGGAGGAAGAAATGATGTTGTGGAAAGCTGAATGTGTGCATACTCAATGACGCATCAAGCACACGTGGAGAAAAAGAACGTTTGAACTTTGGAATACTCGGAGGCAACAGTTCGGTATTGGCATGTTTACTTCAAAATGATTGTGTCAAGACCACCATCCAAAACCTCTCTTTCTTCCTCCACATATAAACACACTCCTCACCAAGCATTACCAAATTTCCATTCTGTCTACTATAAGGATCCTAACATAAGCAATCATCATTTGCCACCAGAATACAGAAATAGTCTGTGTTCTAGACATCATCACCTCTTTACACCCACCCTCCACCTAGGGCAAATGTAAATCTGATCCCTTCATGACTTTGCCTGAATACTTTTATGGTGTTCGGAATAAAGTGGAAACACCCTAATCGTTCCATGTGATACTCACAGCCACCCATCCACATGTCCATCTTCACCAGGTACCAGCCTGCCTCCTCACAATTTCCATGTGCCTTATTTCATTTTGTGAACATGCCGGTTCCTTTCTACCTTAAGATCATTGCAGAACACCCTTCCCATTATTTCTGAAGAGTTCTTTCCCTGCAACTTCACTGAGCTAAAATTCTACTCAGTCTCAAGGCTGCAAGCTCCGTGTTGTAACTCAAAGAAGATTTCCCTCCCACCTCCCTGTCCTCACACTCAATGAGTTCTTGAATCTTCTTCATGAGAGTACGTATTTCAGTTGCAATTGATTTCAGGTAATTATCTGTTAGATTTTTGTTCTCCCAGCATCTCTGAGTAAACTTAGAGATCATGCCTACCTCTAATTTCCATTTTATATTTATAGACCCATCGCCTAGTATGATGCTCTGCCTCAAAGAGTCCTCATAAAATACTAGTTGAATCAACAAAAGTGAGAATTACCAAAGATTCAAGAGAGTTAAGATCCTGCTACTGGAATCTTTTTTCTTTTTATTTTAAAGATGTGGGGGTACAATTCAGGATTAGGTATACAAGTGGTCATCATACA
>NW_007257373.1:271414-273085 GCF_000164805.1 Carlito syrichta | reverse complement strand
TAATGATGGCCATTCTTACTGGGGTTAGGTGGTATCTCAATGTGGTTTTGATTTGCAATTCTCTGATGACGAGTGAGGCTGAGCGCTTTTTCATGTGTCTATTGGCTGCCCATCTCTCTTCTTTTGAGAAGTGTCTATTCATGTCTTTTGCCCACTGTTTTTTTTTCCTTTTGGCACATGTGAGTTCTTTGTAGAACCTGGATGTTAGGCCTTTGCTAGATATACAGTTGGCAAATATTTTTTCCCATCCTGTGGGCTGTCTCCCTGCTCTCTTGATGGTTTCTTTTGCTTTGCAGAAGCTTTTCAGTTTCATGAGGTCTCACTTGTCTATCCTATCTCTTATAGTATGGGCACTTGGGGTTTTGATCAGGAATTGGTTGCCAGTTCCAATTTCCATAAGGGTGTCTCCTGCATTTTCTAAGATTCTTATAGTTTGAGGTTTTACATTTAGTTCTTTGATTCATTTAGAGTTGATTTTTGTGTATGGTGATAGGTAGGGGTCTTGTTTCAATCTTCTGCATGTGATCAGCCAGTTTTCCCAGCACCATTTATGTTATTGGAATCTGAGCACAGAATCTTTTACCTGTTATTTAATAAAAACTACTTAACTCTATTAAATAATATCTATTTATTATTAACACCATAATAATTTAAATCTTTCAGGGAACAAGCAGTAGATAAAGTGATTTCAGACAATTTAATTTGGTAAGCACATATTTACTGAGCATCTTCTATGTCCAAGGCACTGTGTTAACCACAAGGGATTCAATGGTTAAACATACAGATAATCTCTGCCCTAAAACTGCCATATTATAAGGTTGTATTTCAATGACTTTCAGAACATCACTTTCTCCACTAGGTCATCAGGCCACCGAAAAAAAGTAACCAAAAAAAAGTAATTCTTTTAAGAATTACTTCTTAAAAGTTACCTTTGAGTTATTTGCAAGGAACATTTGAAAGAAGACTTCATAAAGAATCTAGGTTCTCTAAGTTCCCGCGTGAGTGTGTCTTATATCTGAGCACATTTCATCGTTAGGATACTTTCAGAACTGAATCTAACTTTTTCTACATGAACTCTTCTGAAGATATTGTTGTTTAAAGAAACTATAATGAAATGCATATATCCTACATTATTATAAGTGCTTTCATGTTGCTCTTATATATTAGTTTAAGTATCTTGAGAAATAACATTTTAAAATAGAACAAAATAAATAAACAAAATACAAGTTCTATAAGGTCAGAGTTTTTATTTATTTTTATTTGTTTGGTTCAATCTGGTGGTCCAGTGTCTAGAAAAGTATCTGGCTTAATAAATATTTGTTGAAGGTATGAGATAAACACATACACAAATATGGTGCAAGTTACTGCAGCATGAATCATAATATCAAAATCAGTGACCCTGATTTGATTTTTTTATTTGAGCCCCTGGATGAAATAGAGTATCAACCAACATGTAGGTCACCTCGTCCATCCATAGCACAGCACAGGCTCTATGTAGCATGCAACATGAGAAACATAAGACATATTTTCATGGGCATGGGACCCTAGTTGTAGACATGGCAAAAAAAAAAAAGTAACCAGCTAGGCTCGGTGGCTCAGCCTGTAATCCCCCACTTTGGGAGGCCGAGGTGAGTGGATTGCCTGAGCCCGCGGGTTCGAGACCCCCCTGGG
>NW_007257373.1:223113-271166 GCF_000164805.1 Carlito syrichta | reverse complement strand
AAAAAAAAAAAGCAACCAAAGTAAATATATTCCTATATTAAAGGTCACATCAGTATTAGCACAGATAACACTGAAATTCAGAATGCCTGCGAAATCTGGAAGCGAAAGAGAAAGGCTTCATGGGAGGCACTGAAATTAGGCCAATTCTTAAACAGAATGTAAGGCTGAGTTAAAGAGAACATAAGATTAAAAGAGTTGGAGAGTGAAAGAGCATTCCAAGTATAGGGAGCAGTGAAGAGTAAGAAAGTGAAGGGTTCTATACAAGTGGGTAAGTTAATTAGCCTGACAGAGGTAGAGATTTCATCAAAGTGATTGTGAGAAAGTAACATTGGGATGATAAACAGACAGTAGATATGACAGGATTTTGAACAGCCATAGAGTAATTTAGGATTTGTGCAAGTACCCCTCTAATCACTATCCTGAATTAATTATTCTCATTTCATAAACATGTGATTTGTCTCCTTACCCTAATTGTAAAGTGCTTTTGAGAGCAAGCCTAGGTATTTTACACACTCTGGTGGTGACGTGACGGTTTTGCATTGATATCTCACCTTCTCAAATTTGGTGCTCATGAAATAAGCCACCATTTTAAATTTCATTCCCAGCCCGGCTTGGTGGCTCAGCCTGTAATCCCGTGCTTTGAGAGGCTGAGGTGAGTGGATCGCCTGAGCCCGCGGGTTTGAGACCCACCTGGGCAACTTGGCGAGACCTCATCTCTACAATACATCAAAAAATCAGCCGGGCGTGGCAGTGCACGCCTGTAGTTCCAGCTACTCGGAAGGCTGAGGCGGAAGGATCGCCGGAGCCCAGCGGGTCGAGGCTGCGGTGGCCGGGAGCAGCCACTGCACTCCAGTCTGGGTGATAGAGTGAGACTCCAACTCAAAAAAAAAAAAAGAAAAGAAAAGAAAAAACTTAAATTTCATTCCCCAAATATTTATTGAGAGACTACACTATTCTTGCCACCACTCTAAAAAACTGGTCACAGGTGTAACAGATTGTAAGAGAGTAATCTGTGGTCATGGACACATTCATGTGACTTGCACAGTGTTAGATACAGGACCATAAAGTGAGTTGTGGGATGCAATGGCTGGAGGAAGCACACCAGCTCCAAATGACAGCTGATGCCCTGAGCACCCCCTCCCTTCCTCTCTTAGGATTTTTGGCCAGACTGGAGGGTACTCAAACAATCTTTTGAACAGAGACTAAATAGATTAAGGAAGAAACCAGAAAGCTTCACACACCATTGGTGACTTTTTTTTTCCTTTCTCTTTTTCTTCCCATAGCATAAAAGGCTGCACAGTCGTGCATTACAAACACAGAGCTCTACCTCATCTTGCCCCCACCCAAAGACTGCTTCTTAAGTAAGTTCCCCTGAATAAATCTTTGACTAGCTACCAACCTGAAATATCTGCCCTTTCTTTGGTCTGAGCTTGCCTGCTGTTTATGGAGGGCAGTTCTTGGTTGTGATAGGAAGTTTTCCCAGCAATTGGAGAGCTAGTCGAGAATCCACCAAAGATATGGTCTTGGAGAATGAAGGATCTGTGGGGGAAATCCTGGGTGGGTCGTGGCAATCCCTGCTTCTGTGTGGGAGTGAGGGGCCGCTATATTAAATACATGTGTACCTCTCGCTGAGAGAGGGAACTCCCTGAAAATGCCCCAAGTTCTGCCAGAGAAGCTAAAAACGGGGCATGGAGGTGCAAAAGGAAGGGAGATATGGATACGGAAGGGTGACCCCCTGTTGTGGGCGGTGTGGGAGGCCACAGATGTGCAATTAGCTGCAGAAGCAAAAGTAAGAAAACTGAAAAACTAAAACTGGAAAAGAATACGCAAGTGTCTGCTACCCTGTCAGCCACAGGGCTAACCAAAAAGCCTAAGAGCCTCGATAAAAAAATTTAAGACTCTGGCATGTAGGTACACAAAGTTATGGGAAGAAAGCTCCCCAAGGTGAAAGTCTATGCCATCCTGTCACGGACAGAGTGGGACAGAAAGGCATGGAACCCACTGAAAAACAAAAATCATAATAAAGCTAAAGTAATATTAAAAGCCTTTTTAAAAAAGAATTTATTTTGTTATAAAGATGAAGGGTAGAAGTCAGGATTAGGCACGTCAGTCTTCATGGGCAGGTGAGGTTGGGGCCTCCAGCTGGTCCCCACTTCCGGTTTGGGACCAGGTCTCCTTTGTGCTGTGACATGCCTCTCCCCCTCCTTCCCCTGGCAGGGTCCTGCCACTGCCAATTCCTCCCTGGGCTACTGTGATTCATGTTCAGGTTCCACTTATGAGTGAGAACATGTGATATTCGGTTCTTTGTTTCTGTGAGAGGTCGCTAAGTATGAGGGTCTCCAACTCCATCCAATTGCTGCGAAGTCTGGCCTCCTATTCAGCATAAGCTGAACACTGACAAGACACAGGTGAGACTGGGGGCAGAATGCTTATGTAGAAAACATGCATCTTGCAGGGAGGACACACTCACTGAACTAACAGAAATTATTGCCAGATTTCAGCAGAAACCTAGGGGGAGCATGTCTGTGGGTCTCATGAGATTATGGGAGATGGAGTATCTTTCACTGGCCACAAAAATAGAAAAGCTGAGTGACATAACCACCCATCCTACCCTGTGACAGCCCTTTTATGGGAAGAGAAGCATCTTGTGCACCCATGGGGCTATTGGCTTTGGTCGGCAAACATGGCCCAACAATGGGGACTTGCCAAGAGTCCTACCCAACAGGAAGTCTATGGAGGGATACAGCAGGAAACTGGGAATGCCCCAGGCAGTGTGAGAGGCTCTCTGAGGGCCCAGATAGGGCTACTTTTACCATAGAGATGAAAATCTGTACCGTGCAGTCTGTTCCTCTGCTTGGTGGTAACCTTGATCTCTATGCTCACCCTAGTCCTAGGCCAGGAAATCTATGAAGGAGACAAATTGTGACATGGGAGAAATTGACTGATTCCAGAAGAAAGTAAGGACACCAGCATGAGGGGAGTGGCTACCCCTAACAAAAGGGTGCTATTTTTGTTAAAATAGTGAAAGGAAATACACGGGGACCACATAGAGTGACATGAAAACAAATGTGGGTAGATTTTGTCGAGGAGGGGACTCTGGCGGAAGACACAGACACACCGCCCAATGCTGTATTGTGGGGACTAGGAACGAAAGGCTTTGAGGCTGGAACAGCAGTTCAGATCCCTAGGGGCTCAGATTCTACCACCCCCTCTGCCACACCTAGGAAGGCTTCCGGGATACAAGCCCATGCAGGTTGGGTCCTTCTAACTCTCAGGTCTAGGGATGGAGCCAAGATTGCCCTGACATACGAGTGATTCGAGGCCATTGAAAGTGACATGATAAGGTAACGTTGCATCAGCACTCCAAAATAGGCAAAAAGTCTTGGTTTTAGTAGACACCAGGAGAGGACACTCCCATATATGGATATCTCCACTGCTTTAAGGGTCCTCTCAGTGCTATAGACAACTATGGAGGAAGCGCCATTGCAGTAAAACGAGTGCTTGGCGCATTGGACAGAGCCCCTCCAAACGGTATCAAGTCTATAGTTTGCCTATCCCTAAAAACATTTCAGGTATTGACATCTTAAAAGGACAGGTGTTCCAAACCACCCTGGGGGAATATCACCTTACAGGGAAAGATAATGAAACCCATGTTAGGTGGGTTTATAGACGGGAAGCCAGTCACCCGTCCTCCATCTTGGAGAATTATGGCCGCCAGGCAATACAGATTGCAAGGACGGACACACACACACACACACACACACACACACACACACACACACACACCGTAGAAGAGAACATTCTGGAGCCACAAAGGCTGGAGCAGTACAACCAGCACAAATCATCTGTAATAGCCCTGTATAGCCAGTAAGACAGTCAAATGAGTCATGAAAAATGACAGCAGCCTACAAAACATCAGACGAGGTGGCTCCTCCCTCCTTCACGCTGCAGCAATGAACATGTCTTTGCTAGAGCACGGAGCTACTTCCCTGAGAATTTACACACAGTGCTGGATTTAGAGAATGCTTTTTCCGTAGTTTCCTGACTGTAGGGACTCCCAGGGTCAATCTGCTTTCATGCAGAGAGGAAAGCAATGGGCCTTTCAGGTGCTGTTGTAAAAATGCATACACAGCCCTACGGTGTTCCATGGATTGCTGGGACTAGACTCTGTTTTCTCCCCCCACTTCCTGCACTTGGCATCGTATGGTCATAATCCACTGATGACATGCTAATCTCTAGGGATTTCTCCCTCTTCCAGACCACCTTGACCTTGATGATCAAATATCTCCAGTCACAAGAATGGGTGGTGAACTCTGACAAAAAACAGAAGCCAGGAACCACCACCAAGTTCCTGAAAATCGTCTCATTAGGTGAGAGTCAGATAGTGTCTAAATGGGTAATGGAACAATTCAGGCCTACAAACTACAACCTGTGAAAGAAGTATAGACTTTTGTGAGCCCTTTAGGGTCCTGAGAGCCTTTATGCCACACCCAAATCCATCCCCTATAGGGGCTAATTCGAAAGGGAGCAACCTAGGATTGGGCATAAGAACAACTGGCTCTTATTTATTTATTATTTTAAAGATACGAGGTGCCATTCAGGGTTAGGTATACAAATGACCATCGTACAGGTCAAGTTTGGGCCTCACTTTGGTCCCCACTTTGCCTGGTTTGAGATCAGGTCCCCTTATTGATAAAGTGTGCCCTGTCCCACCCACCCCCACTCCCACAGTTTTCCACTACTGCCAGTCCCTTTCTTACAGTGTTATGTTAATTGTCCAGGGTCCACTTATGAGTGACAACTGGCTTTTAAAAAGGCAAAAGTTCTGGTACAACAGGCCGAGGCTCTCGAGGTAAACTGGAGTGAGGTGAACAACAAAACGTGTGCATTGCCAAAAATGAATTGGGGTAGGCACTTGGGCAGCAAAAAGATAGAACTTGAGTTTCATTAGGATTTTGGTCTGGAGAGGAGCTAAACCATGCCACTCTAGGAAGACACTATAGCTCTTTGCAGTCTACACTGCCATTATCCAAACTGAGCCCCTAACCAAAGACAGTCCAGTCACTCTTAGGACGACTTGTTCCCTCAAGGGGTGGGTGGAGCATGTGTTCAAACGACCATGCCTTGCCACCGCCCAGACACCCATGCTTATAAAGTGGCATGTGGAGCCCATCAGGGTAATTCACTGTCTACAAACTCGCCATCAGAGGAAATACAGATGGTAATAGGGCCTGTGGTCTATGGACACCCAGAAGCTACAGTACCCTGTATCCTCAAGCAGTACTACTGACAGAGAGGAACCCATTCCTGCAGAGGCATGGAAGTCCAACAAAGGCAAACCTCCCTTGTGGACAACAGCAGCGTTTCATCCTGAGCCAAACACAATTTGGATGAAGTCTGGGAAACACCAGAGCCCCCAGCGGGCAGAGCTGTGGGCTGTATGAATAGCACTGTATATGCACGTTGGCTGTTAATACCCTGCACTGATAATTGAGCCATCATGAAAGGTTTGGCTCCTTAGGCTGGGTATTGAGCAATGGAAGAGGGGACAATCAGGAGAAAGTCTATCTGGGGACACGAAATGTGGCAAGACATAGGGGACAAACTACAAAAACCCACACTGATTTGCAAGTGTACCATGTACGGCCCATGGCCCCGGGTCACCAGCGAGCAGCCAGGAAGCAAATGCCCTCATCAAAACACATGCTGTGGTCCTCCAGGAAGAGGAGAAGCATTGGGAATTCAAAACCCAGGGCAAACAAATAAATTAAGATTATGTTAAAAGTTTCCCGTGACACAGGTGTGCTTGTAAAATGTAGTAAGATGTAGCAGGCGATAAAAGAGTGTCCAGCCTATTCCTCGAGACATACCAGGGCCCCGTCTAAATCATCTGTGTAACCCTTGTGGAAGATGATCTGCCTTTATAACTACCAACCAGATTTGTGTCTTTCTGATCCCACCTTCCTTATTGGCTTTTCTCATTTTTAAGGTTTACCAACAAGCCACCATTTGGACCTTAAAACATGATGTGTTATGTATGAAATGTTTCTATCTTCCTGTTGCTCTTGTGAAATGTCAATGTGTCAGGAAATAGTCTACAAAAGAAGATGTGTTCTTGCAATGGGCTTGTCCTATATCCCAGTAAGGAATACATCAGCTTGTTGGGTATGCAGACAGATGCCACTACTGGGAGCCTCTGGTCTGCCATGGTGGGGATCCTTCTTACAGGGAACTGACTGGGCTGGTTGCAGTAATAAAATTTGGGGGAAAAATATGAGTGCTCTAACTACCATAGATACTGCAAAGTAAGACCCCATCAATGATACTTTACCAAACAAAGGACACTCCTTCCAATTCTCATGAAATACAACAAAAATAAAAACTTACAAAGTCTGAAGTAATCTAAAAACTAGTAGCAAAAAGTTACCAAGAAAGTTCACACTGGTCTGAAATACAGGTATGTAAACAACACCAGGATATGCAAAGTTGATTCAAGTCATCTTTCTTTGCTGAAAACAAAAGAATCACACCAAAACCACAATTCCGAAGGCCACTCCATACATGGGGGCAAGGGTCTCTGTCCACCTGTAAGTCACTCTGCTAAGCTCTGATTTACTGGTCACTTCCTGGGTTCCCAATGTTTCTCCTCTTCCTGGAGGACCGTAGCATGTGTTTTGGTGAGGGCATTTGCTTCCTGACTGCTTACTGGTGGCCCGGGGCCATGGGCCACTACATGGTACACTTGCAAATCAGTGTGGGGTTTTTGTAGCTTGTCCCCTGTGTCTTGCCACATTCCATGTCCCTGGATGAACTTTCTCCTGATTGTCCCCTCCTCCATTGCTCATTGCCCAGCCTAACGAGCCAAGGTGATGGCTCAATTATCAGTGCAGAGTATAGGTTACATACTCTGGGCCCCCAGGTGGATAAGGAGTTAATACCTTAGGGTTCCCCTGGTCAATGAGACAGGTACAGAATTAACTGACCACTGCTGCCAATCACTCATGCCTCGGGAATAGACAGAGGATATCTGTCTTCCAGTGGTATGACCATCCAGCCACTCTCTTTATTCCTCGAATAAGTATAAATATAATAGCCCAAATAAAGACATTAAACAATTTCACAAGGTAATCTCTCAAAGACAGTAGACAGGACATTGTAGCCTCGAACACAGAAGCAGCCTTCATTAAAAAAGACTGTTTTGCCGGGCTCGGTGGCTCAGCCTGTAATCCCACGCCTTTGGGAGGCCGAGGTGAGTGGATGGCCTGAGCCCGTGGGTTCAAGACCCACCTGGGCAGCGAGACCTCATCTCTACAATAAATCAAAAAATCAGCCGGGCGTGTTAGCGCATGCCTGTAATTCCGGCTCCTCGGAAGGCTGAGGCGGAAGGATCCCCGAAGCCCAGCGGGTCGAGGCTGCGGTGGCCGGGAGCGGCCACTACACTCCAGTCTGGGCGACAGAGTGAGACTCCAACTCAAAAAAAAAAATAAAATACGGGTTCACAAAATAAAATGGACCTGGACATCCTAACTGTGTCACAAGGCAGGACCTGCGATGCCATTATCGGGACAAAATACTACAAACATATTCCAGATATCAGCGTCAGCATCACCAGTCTGGTGTATCCCATGGCATCACAGATGAATGCTCTCAGTGAGTCTACCCTGTTGTTATAATAAACAACAGTTAATGTCAAATGGATTTAAACATTTTTTAAATGAATGAAGACACTTGTTAACGACCACCACTTTCTTACTTCGTTTGCTTTGCCTTTTTCCTGTGCGTGTCTACCATTACTGTGGACTCGTCCTGCAATGCGGCGCCCAATTTGCAAGCAATGCCACTCCCCCCACTAAAGAACCCCCAGTGGCGCCCAGGGACATTCATGAGGAAGAGTGCAAAACTATAAGGCAGGTTACCAGAAACAGCAGCTCACACCTATAATCCCAGCACTATGGGAGACCGAGGAGGAAGGATGACTTGAGTAGTTTGAGACCAGCCAAGGCAACACAGCGGGAGCTCATCTTTACAAAAAATAAAAATAAATAAAGTAGGCAGTTATTGATTATTTAATAAATTAGCGCCTGCGGTCCCAGCTATTCAGGAGGCTGAGGCTGAAAGAGCATCTGAGCCTGGGAGGTTGAGGCTGCAGTGATCTGTGATCTGTGCCATCGCACTCCAGCTCCCGATTCAAAAAAAAAAAAATTATGACAGGTCACAAGGAGTAGAGTGTTGAGAAAATATTCTGGGTGTGTGGCCATGAAGTCAGTTATAGGACACAGCAACTAGAGGAAACATACAAACACCAACATCATTGTTGCTGCCAGAATATCTCCACTCTTCACCATGAGTAATGTCACCCTGATCTTAAGGAAACCTGAATCATCCCTTTAGGTGGAGAGTAAATAGATTAAGAAAGCGAATAGAAGGCTAAACACATCAGTGGCTTGTTTTTTGTTTTTTCCTCTCTGTTTCTATTTTCCTTTCCTTTTACTTTTTAGGATATAAAAGGCTAGACTACTCTGTGCTACAAACAGAGAGGCATAGCCTATGTTGCTACCAACCAAGACTTCCTGGTAAATTCCCTTTGAATAAATCTATCACCTACCAGCTCAGAATGGTCTGCCTCTTATCTTTGGTCTGAGATTATAGAGGGCAAGTCTTGGTTCCAACAGGGAGTTTGCCTAAACCACTAGGTTTAGTCCCACCAAAGAGGCATAACTAGCCAAAGCCACAAACCAGTCTTCTAGCCGTAATAACATCTCGATTCCAACATGACCTCACAGTTAATCCAACATATGAAGTATTGTGTATTACTCTTTGTAATTTTGTTCATGTTTCTTTCAATTCAGGACTCTGGTTTACCTATTTATGTTCTGCCATATTAGGTCTAAATTTCAACTGTTAATCAAATCTTTCTATCATGGATCACTTAATATTAGTTTTCTCTCAAACTGTATTGGCTTCAAGTTCATTTTCATTGGAGCCAGGGAACACAAATCAGGTCTTACACGTGTAAGTCCTAAATCAGAGTCTGCTTCGGGAGAGTTACAGCACCCACTTCTTAGATGATTAGGACCACACAGGCCAGGCAGTCGTTTCTTCACCCAGCACCCTCTGAACCAGTAAACAGTTGGCTCCACTTAAATCAGTTAAAAATAGACTAAGCAGCAGTTAAAATTTTCAGCACAGCCAAAAGCAGTGAGGACAAGGTTTATTCTTTGATATCCAAAGGTTTGCTTCATTGAGTCTGATAATGGTGCGTGACGTGAAGAATGTTAGCTATACTCTGGTCTCACATTACCTGGGTTTTACTTAGTCATCAGTGTAATTTATCTAAGGGCAACTTGCGGCTAAAAAAAGAGCTCAGCTTGAAGCCTTCTAGCTTACACAGCAGGAGTTTCCAGAAATTTTACCGCTGGTAAGGAAACTCTTATTTATGGAATCAGGGAAACTTGTTAACATTTTGACTGCTTGGCTTGCAGGCAGAAAACTTTTCTTTTATGTTTATGTTGCTAGATTGGTCTTGTTTGCAGAAGGCTGAAATATTAAGCATTGTCCCTAAATCCAGGAACTAAAGTAAACCAGAATGAGCATTAAAAAAATATATTTTAAAAATAGAATTTATTTCTTATTGAATTAAAAGCACTATGTGCTTTTTCAGCAAGATTTGTAGGTTGTAGGTATAATTAGATCCTATAAAAATGGTGTTCTTAAAAGGGTGTAGTTGGTGGGCATGCCCATGCTGGAACATAAGAAACTTGATCATTGTATTCAGGTACGTTTCACCTAATCTAGATAACTTTTCTTGCTAAATTGACAAAAGGGAGTACACATACTTCGTGAACAAGAACACTTGATTTTCAAGCAGATATAAATGAGAAAAAAACTACAATATCAATAGTAGTATCTCTGCTTAAATACCCCAGGACTAACACTAAGTGGTTTACTCTCAGCTGTTTTCTCTGAGAGCTTTGGACTTACTTGGGTCCTGCCTGATGACAACGGAGAAGAAACAGATTGAGCTACCCCACTGCATGATGGATGCCCATGGGGGATGGTCGCTTTAATTGGTGAAGAAATAGGAGGACAGAGAATGTATTGGTAATGGTTGTACAAGAGATGCAGAAGTAAGAGAACTAAACCCAAAATGGGCTCATTCCTTGATCCTAAGCCTGTCATCTTTCTCTTCTTCATTCTCCCATCCATCTACTTACCGATGCATTCATGAGGATTTAAAAGCGCAAATTATAATTCAAGCACTACCTCTAGACAAAGAGGCTCACAACTTAGTGAGAAAAATGATTAAATAAGCCGCCACTGAAGAAATGCCACTGCAGGTGATAACACAAGCAGACAAGTGCAGTGAAGCTGGAGAGATCCCCTCTGTGTGTGGGCCATTTGAGCTAGGTCTTAAAGAGTGAGCAAGAGTTTGCCAGGAGAAAAAGAGAGGAGAGATATTCAAGGTTACCATAGTGGAGTATAAAGTGGCTTAAAGTTGCAGATGAAACCAACAAAGCTGATGCAGCCATGTAAAGATGAGGACTGAGCAGGACATTAGAAACATAAAAGGCACTGAGGAAAGATGGCTGGATTTCTTTGTGCTACAAAGGGGTTTATTTTCAGTTATTTAAAACATAAGCAACATGCAATTGCAGAGCTCTTTAAATAAGAAATAACATTCTTATATTTTTACTTAAAGATAAAAACTTGGGGAGAAATGCTGATAATAATGACTGAATTGGAGACTTTAACAAAAACATTTGAAGCAAGACAAGATGAGGGCCTGGATGAACATGCAGTAGGAATCAAGAAAAGTGGTCCCACTGGAAAGACGTGCCCGAATACCAGTCTACCGAACTTGAATGTGATATATTTGATTTGACAACTATTGATTTGGTCATTACAATGAAATTCAAAGCTTATGATATTTGTAGTATTCCAGAACATATTATGTTTTATTTTTACAAGAGGACTTTTTATGTATTTTCTGTTTTATTGTAATTATTTGGTGGTTTTTAGCTTGTTTTTCTGCATAGTGTTGCCTTCTCTATGTTTTTCAAAACTCTAGAGTCCATGAACTATGCTTAACACTGTTTATGACAAAGACATTTGAGACCTTGAGTAATATGCTAATGTTAATAACACTTTATAATTATTTAGCATTTTCAATTTTTTACACAGAGGCTCACTTTATGTGTTTCTTCTAAAAAACCCAAAGGAAACATTCTGTGAAAAATATGGCACTTGGAGAGTAAACTTGAACAATGTCACATAAGGAATCAATATTCCAACACAGACCTTTTGACTCTAAATGTGGAACCTATTCCTATACCATACTATTTATTGATAAATAATATTTTAATGCTATCTATATTTTCAAACTATATTTGATTTCTTCTCTTAATTCTGGATCTCTATGCCTTCACTAAAGATAACCACAGAAAGATTTATGTTACTAAAATTCACATGTAATTAAAAGGCACTGAAGCCAAGCTTGGTGGTTCATGCCTGTCATCTCAGCACTTTGGGAGACTGAGGCAGGAGAATTGCTTGAGCCCCAGAGTTTGAGACCAGCTTGGGCAACATAACAAGATCCAGTCTCTATTCAAAATTTTAAAAAAAATTAGCTTGGCATGGTGGTATGTACCTATAGTCCCAGCTACTCAGGAGACTGAGGTGGAAAGATCACCCAAGCCAAGGAGACCAAAGTTGTAGTTTGTTGTGATAGACACTGCACTCCAAAGTGAAACAAAGTGATTCTCTGGCTCACAAAAAAATATTGAAATTTATGTTTCAAAGGGCACTATCAAGAAAGTAAAAGGAAAAATAACTCATAGAATGAAAAAAATAAATTGCAAACCTGTTATCTCTTAGCGATTTGTATCTAGACTACACAAAGAACACTTACCACTCAATAATAAAATGACAAAATTTTCAACTAAAAATGATAAATGTAATAAATAGGCATCTTTATAAATAAATGAAAAAAGAGTCCTAATAGCCAAAGCAGTCCTAAACAAAAAAAAAATAAATTTGGCGACATCTCATTGCTTTGTTTCAAATTATACTACAAGGCTATAGTAACTAAAAGTACTAAAGTATAAAAGTATAAAAGACAGCAAGGTACAGGTACAAAAACAGACACATAGATCAAGAGAAAATAATACAGGACCCAAAAATAAAGCTATGGCCATACCTACAACCAAATGACCTTTGACAAAGTCATCAACAATAAGCAGGGGTAAAAGATGCCCTATTCAATTGATGGTGCTGGGGAAACTGGCTAGCCATATGCAGAAGAATGGAACTGGACTGCTATCACTCACCAAAAAATACTTCAAAATGGATTAAAGATTTAAATGTAAGACCTATTAAAATCTTAAAGAAAACCTATTCTAACCATTGCTGTAGGCAAAGAATTTATGCAGAAGGCCCTGAAAGCAAATGTAACAAAAACAAAAACAGACAAAGCGGACTTCATTAACTTAAAAATCTTCTGCACAGCAAAAGAAATAGTAACAGAGAAAACAGAAGACCAAAAAACTGGAAGAAAATATTTGCAAACTGTAGCTCTGGTAAAGGACTAATATCCAGAGTCTACAAGAAAAATAACTCAACAAGCATAAAACATGCAGCCCCATTAAACTGGGCAAAGGACATGAACAGACATTGCTCAAAAGAAGAAATGCAAGAGGCCAACAAACACATGAAGAAATGTGTAACCTCACTAATCATCAAAGAAATGCAAATTAAAAACACAATGAGATATTCTTTTACACTGGTCAGAATGACTATCATTAAAAAGTCATAGAAAAACAGATGTTTGTGTAGACACAGATAAAATGGAAGAATTATACACTGTTGGTGGGAACATACATAAGCTCAACCTCCCTGGAAAACAGTCTGGAGATTTCTCAAAAAACTAAAAATAGAACTATCATTTTACTCACAGTCTCACTACTGGCTATCTATCCAAAGGAAAACAAACCATGGTAGTAAAAAGACACCTGCACTCATATGGTCATTGCAGCACTTTTCACAATAGCAAAGTCAGAGAAGCAACCTAAGTGCCTACAAACAGTTGAGTGGATAAAGAGAATAAGGATGTTTATGCCATGAAATACTTCGCAGTCATAAAAAGAATGAAATCATACTCTTTGCAGCAACATGGACAGAGACAGAGGTCATTATCCTATGCGAACTCACTCAGACACAGAAAACCAAAGATAGTATGTTCTCACCTATAGGTGGGAGCTAAATAATGGGTACACATGGATATAAATATGGAAATAATAGGCACTGGGAATTCCAGAATGGGAGAGCTTGAGAGAGGATATGAAGGCTGAAAAACTACCTTCGGGTATGGTGTTCACTATTTAAGGAATGGGAACACCAGAAGACCAAACCCCACCTGTACGCAATCTGTCCACGTAACCAAACATGCATTTGTAGCCCTTTGAGTCTAAAATGAAACAAAAGTTTAAAAAGAAATAAATTACTAATGCAAGCCACAACTCAGATGATTCTTGCAAACATTTCCCAAGTATAAGAAGCCAGGAAAAATGATCATATATGGTATGATTCAGTTTATATGAAATGTACAGGATAGGCAGATCAATGGAGACGGAAGTAAATTCGTGATTGACTATAACTCAACCACTAAACTGACTGCAGGGGAATGGGGAAGATAGTTCATGACCACTAGAGGGTATCATGACAGGATGTGGTGGATGATGAAAATGTTCTAAAATTATTGTAACGATTGCATAGCTTTGAATATTCTAAAAGTCATTGAATTGTACATTTTAAATGTGAATTTTGAGGACTAAACGTGACCTTTTTTTTTTTTCCTCTTACCCAAATTCCTATCTAAGACTTGGGGAGTCACTGCCTGATAAGGGCTCACCAAACAGGGTTTTATAACCCTATTACCTGTATCCTAAAGTTGGCTCTCCAACCTGACTCTGGCATAATATCACATAATAAATAAAAATGTTTATGTCCCTGCAAAGCCATCTCTCGTGGATTCCAAGTCTCTGGAGGGTCTTGCAAGACACTCACCCCCCCTCCCTGAAGTCTGCCACATATAAGACTTCAGGTATCAGCAAACCTGGAGTGTTCCACCCTCTTATCCTAACAAAGCATCCCTTCTGCTGATTTCCCAAATACCTTAGATAGGGACCACAAACTACCAGTCAAGAAATCTTTGAATCTGCCTGTGACCTGCAAGCCCTCGCTTGTAAGTGTCTCTCCTTACTGGGCCAAACCAATGAAAACCTCACATGGATTGATTTGTGGTTTCTTGGAACTTCTGCCCTCCTCAAATGTATATAGCCAAGCCACCGTTCAACCACCAGGGGCACACTTCCTCAGGTCCTCCTGAGGATGGGCATGCCTGGGCTTAAGTCCTCAAGTTTAACTCAAGAATCAACCATCTTAAAATATTTTACAAAGTTTGGCATCTCTTCGCTAATAATTTAATGGTACATGAACTAACCTCAATAAAACCATTAGTAAAAAAAGGTAAATTATTTCCTTCAGACATCACATTTCTTTGATTCTTTTGAAAATAGTAAATAAAGCCCTTCTGTGTACTCTCAATTATGGGAAGTTCAATATAAATATAAGCAGAAATTTGTATCATTTTCATGTCCTTGCAAGAAATTGGGGAAACCAATCAATCAGATCTAGAAACAGTTACTAAATTGACCTCCCAGAGTTTGAAAAGCTTTTCAGAGACTTATGAAGGCTGTCAGCCTCTTGAGCATCTGTTCAGAATACTAAGTAGCTTAAAAATCCAGGTTATCTTGTCATGCTATTTGTGACAGAATTACTTCAGGACTCAGCATTCTTGTCTATTTCCCATGTGTATCTTTTTGCATCTTCTTGAAATCAACTATTTCTCATTCTCTGGACCTCTTTTTTCAAATTTCAGACAGGGAAAAAAAATGATTTCATTCCAGTTTCATCCCCAGGATTTTTGCTGGTCCTGTGCTTGTTGCATAATTTCTATGATTAGGTCCTGTACTTGTTGCATAATTTCTATGATTAGGAATTTCTATATGTATTTATAGCGTAATGATAGAACATAGTATATAAAAATTAAATAAAGACTGCTTTGGAAAACAGGCATTAAAAAACTCATTGCTGTGGTCTGAATGTGTCCCCTCCAAATTTAGATGTTACCAATTGTGATCGTCTTAAGAGGTGCAGCCTTTAAGAGGTGATTAAGCCAAGGGGACTCCTCTCCCATTAATGGGGTTAAGACTTTTATCCAGACCTGGAACATTTACCATCATATTATAAGAAAAGGATTGGCAATAGAGACATACTGCTTGGGTGGAGGTGGAGACACAACATCAATAAGAGTGATCTCAAACCAAGCAAAGTGGGAACCAAAGGGAGTCCCAGACTTTACCTGTATGATGTCCACTTGTGTACCTAATCCTGAATTGTACCTCACATCTTTAAAATAAAATATATATAAACTGAAAAAAAATAAGAGAGAGAGAGAGAGAGAGAGACCTGATGACCAAGTGTAATGGGGTGGAATGGAATCCTGAAAATAAAAAAGGACATCAGGTAAAAGCTTTTTAAAAGTAAGAGGTTTCCGGCACTGTCAAGCTCACTTACCCTTTCACCATCCACTTTGTGAGAGCACAATCTATCTCCTCTTCGGAGTGTGTATCTTCTTTAGACAACTGATCATGGCAACTCCTGGGTCTTGAACTTCCTAGTCCCTAGGATTGCAAAAGAATAACTTTTTGTTGCTTTTAAACACCTAGTCTAGCAACACACAAGGACATTTTAAAATAGTGCCTCCTTGAGCCTGTTTTTTTGCTTTGTTTTTTTAATCAACTCTTAATCTTAGCATTCAAAGAACATGACTGGTCAATTCAACAAATAGTAAGTGCAGTATTATTAGGGACCACCTGGAACCTGGAGACAAAATTTGAATAGAATAGAGTCCCTTCTTTAGAGTTTAAGACTAGACAAGGAAACTCACTGGACACGTATTTGAGGAATTCCCCAGGCGACACGCAGAGTCAAGTGCAAACATGATCTTCCATGTGAAACCCGCCCTTCCACAGACCTTGGCATATCACCAGCCTTTTTAAATACTCATTCAAGTTAAGATCAGTGCCGTCAGTGCCACTGGTAAATCATAAATTTGCTTTCATAGCAACTGTTCCCAGGGCATTATACTGGAACTACAGCTAGAAATTATTTAAACTTATTAACGTAGTCCTTAGTGTTTCTAGACCTTACTTTCAAAGTACTGAAGTTGAATTTCCATTTGAATACAAGCCTAACAGGTCCACATTGTATCATTGAAACAGCAGATGTCAATCTGATAAAAGCACTTTTTAATCCATCAAAGAGCTAGGCCGAGGGTAGCCATAAAGTCAAACTCGACTGCCCTGATTGCTTAGCGGCAAGATTTTCAGGGCCCTTTAAAATACACAGCCATGAAATAAACGAGCTTTAAAATGCTCTTCTGCCGACCCCGCTTCTCTAATTTCTAAATGAAATTGTTTACCACCTCGAGGGGTTGGGAAATAAGCACGAAAATAGACATTCGACACAAAATTTACTTTGCAGGGAGGGCTTGTGAGGAAAGTAGAAGGAAACGAAAAGATCGGTGTCAACTGCCATCTCATCTGGCTTCCGACATATGCTCCTTGGGAGCCAGAAGTTCTTAGGATTACAGAGATTAGAAAGCCGTAGCTCATCTTGTGCATTATGCAGGCACAGCTTCAAATCCTTCTAAAAAATGCTACAGTCTCTTCCATATTCATCCCTTTGCATGACAACACTCAGCTACGGGCAGAAAATGCCAAATATCCGCTATGGGTTGGACTCTCTGACTGACCAGAACTCACCAGATTTTTATTGCCAGGATCTTAACCTTCAATGTTGGAGTGACGTTAAAAATAGATCGGGTAATGTTACATAGTTGGTATGCTAAAAGCAAGATAAATAAATAAATGCATGGTTTAGGACGGTAAAAATAGTGCTTTTTTCTTTTTAACAAAAACACTATCCGAGAGCAAAGGACAGTGTAGTTTAAATCAACAAAATCAATATTGGGTGCTTACTATGAACTCTATGATGCAAAAAATAGTAAATGATATAGCAGCTAGAAGAAAGCATATGGACAGAATTGAATAGTGAGACAGGATAGACTACCAGTGAGAAAAACACAAGAGGCTACAAAAACAAAAGAAATAAGGAACAGAATTCTCTGAGGCTATTTAGAAGATGCAAAAACCATAGGGCACAAATTATAACACGTCATGTCAACTCATGAATTATAATAATTTTGTGTCATCGAAATGTTTTGGAAGTTCAATTTAGTGTTTTAGAAGACAGAAGAATGGTAACAGAGTTTGGAAACTACTTTTTAAGGACATAAATTATTTCTGATAGGAGAAAAACTTTACTTTTCTTGAAATTCACATATAAACAATGATCTCTAATGCTACAAAGCTAATGAGATGTTACTGTGTTTGTATCTTTGAATGTACACGTACACATTACTTATACAGTTGTTTTTTTTTTAATACACGACCAGGAAATTATGCTCTATTCTTATCCAGACTTGTTAAATGAGCTCTGACACTGTGGGTATGTACACTAGGGAAGCTTTATGCTTCCTGGAAATAAATAGTAACATACATCTAATACAAATACAGAGAAGTATTTGTATTAGATGTATGTTATCTGTAGCTGCTCTAGGACCTGTACAGAGAAGTAAATACAAACCAAAATATCATGTTTTACTAAGAATAGCAACTTAAAACACTGACCTGTTTTCAAGGTTGTGTATAACCTGGGTCAGCTTCACAATATGCAGTCAACAATAGCTCAAAACTGGAGGGTGGGTGGAGCGTTTATAAAGCTTCAAAATATCACCGCGACCGTCAGGGACACTGACTAAAATGAGTTCTTTTTCAGACCATTTCATTGGGGTTTAAAATAGTTTGACCAATAAGACACTCCACCTTAGAATGAAAATACTCCAGGGACAGACGCATTTCTTAAGCTGTTATCGGTGTCCTCATTAGTGGTGTTTAATTGACAGCCAGCAGAGGTGCCCGGGGGAAGACGGGTTGGCAGACAGGGTACCACAGATGAACAATCTTGGGCTCAAAATTTCTGCCCAATATAGGCCTTGTCTAATTCCATACTTGGAGTGGTACTAAGCTTTCTCTCTATTTCCTTTGACTGCTTTAGGTCAAAAGTCTCACTTTCTTGGTCACTGACTTTAGGTTTCCGTGAGAGCAACTATGATATATTTGAATGCACCAATTTAAAAATAAACGGAAAACGTTTTTTGCTGTTGCTGTTTTGTGTTTTGTTTTTTCCTAAATTTTTTATAATGTATTCTGCTCCCTGTAAGCTAAATTTAAATAATCTTAACAATTTGAAGCTAGAAAAAAACATTTTTCAAATTGAAAATAAACTGTTTTTCACATATATTTAAACATTTTAACTTTAATTTTTAGAAGTAATACATGTACAGAAATTAAAAATTAATATAGTACAAGGCTTATTATGAAAAACTATGATTCCTTGACTCTGGACATCCTCCTCCCTCCCTAGCCCTACTTCCAGAATAAATCATGTCAACATCCTACATTGTAACTGTGTCTTCTTACATTTGCCTCCAAGTTCCAGACCAGCACCACCCCGAGACCAGTCAAACACAGATCTAGTTCCTAAAAAGAGGCTTAACCATCAGAGGACTCCTGCTGGATGATGCAAGTAGGTGTTTATTGTGATGGCATAAGACTAAACCATCAAAAGGGTGCCCACTTGCTGATTTGGAGGGACTCTCTCATTTATGTCAGACACAGAAGGAGTCAGACCCTGGGTTCTCTGTGGTCCACTCTTGACCCTTGGCCTAGAGCCAGAAGTCTCGGCCTGAGCAATGGGTCTCACCCTTCCATGTTCCACTCAGTCCATGGTCGCAGGTCTACAACACCCAATGGTAGGGTGTGAGGGTGGTGACGGCCGGAATCCTCCAGCCTGAGAGCCCCCGGCTGCTGGTACCATTCACTAGCTCCAGGCCACTTGTCAGGCGGTCCTCCAGAGAAGGCCATCTCCTCCAAGGGTCTGTTAAGACTGTGGCTCCATGGGACCCTGTGCCGCTCCGTTTCCTCCATCGCCTCCAATGGAGAGGAGACATCAGCCTCCAGGGCCAGTCTTCAGCTGTGCTGGGTGAGAGACAGACTGTCCCTCCACGAATCGGACCACTCTGCTTATTCCACTCATTTCCCTTCACTTATCTTCCTGCTGCTGGTGGTGGGTAGAAGTCCGGGATATGGGCAACATGAGAAGAAATCAAATTCTGGATATTCAGGGGTTACGCTCTAAAGAACTCAAGGGAATATATGGTTGGAAGTGTGTTTTTCTACCTTTACACTATACATTTTTAATGGATTTTCCAAAAAAAAGAAAAAAGAAGCTGGGCTCGGTGGCTCAGCCTGTAATCCTGCGCCTTTGGGAGGCTGAGGTGAGTGGATTGCCTGAGCCTGTGGGTTCCAGACCCACCTGGGCAGAGAGACCTCATCTCTACAATAAATCAAAAAAAATCAGCCGGGCGTGGTAGCGGTCGCCTGTAATTCCGGCTACTTGGAAGGCTGAGGCGGAAGGATCGCCGGACCGAGTGAGACTCCAACTCAAAAAAAGAAGAAAGAAAACTATCATTCACATACTCCTGTGGACTTTGGATAAAATTTGCATTTGTGATCATTGTCAATGTAACACACGAATCACTTTTGGGAGTCATTGGAAACTTGTATCAAAGAGAGTAATGGTGTAACTAGCATTAAATAAGTAGAATTAGGGGCTGGGTGTGGTGGTTCATGCCTATAATCCCAGTCATCGGGGAGGTTGAGGAGGGAGGATTGACTGAGTCCAGGAATTTGACACCAGCCTGGGCAACATAATGAGACTCTATCTCTACAAAAGAACCAAAAAATGATCTGGGCGTGATGGCTTATGACTGTAGTCTCGGTTACTCAGGAGACTGAGGAGAATCAGTTGAGCCCAAGAGATCAAGGCTGCGGTGAGCTGTGATTGTGCTACCGCACGCCAGCCTGGGTGACAGAGTGAGACCTCAACTCCAAAACAAAAAGAAGAGAAGTCGAATTCAGAATCTGTAGAGCAAGAAGATCTATATTGTTTCAGTAGAGACATGTCCTGAAGAGTTATGACCTTATGAGTAATAACAGTACTGCTATCTTTTCTCATGTAGGGAAATATGAAATTAGCCAGGAATGGTACTTTTGTCAATAAAGAACACAACACAATGGTTTCTGGACCTGAACAGGAGGAGAGGATACCTGGACACTGACACGGCAAACACGTGAATACCTCATCTCTCTATCTTCAATAAATGAAATTCCTTTATTTGACCCAGACCTATACATTTTTCCCCCACATTTTAAGTCAAATTGTTTATGTAAACAAGGGCCCCTCTAATATTATCCTGAGTTCCCGGCGAAGATTCCATTTAATAACAAAGTAACGCTCTTTCCTGATTTTCTAGTTTTAGATGTTATATGTTCAGTTCCTGCCGTAGAATATCAGAAACTATATTTCTTCCACTTCATGGCCCGTCCTCGCACCAAAACCTCTCTCCCTCACTACCTGCATCCCAGCAATTTCACATTTTGGGGTAAATAAATATTTTAGCTTGTATTTTCATGCTTACTTAAGTATTATTTATAGCTAAATCATACTTTGTAGTATAATTGTATTTTAGTTGTTTGTTTTTCCTATAGTTTGTTCATTTGTAAAATGAAAATAATAAAATTACCAAGTTTAGAAGGTTACTGTGAGGTTTAGTAAGGTAATATATACAAAAAACTTAAGGTGGTTACTTGGTACCATTTAACCCTCCACAAATGTTTTTATATTTACTCTCATAATTTTTTTCCTCCAAGCTCTTGGAAAGAACTGTAGATCTCCTCTTCTAAATATAGACAAGTGAACAAGCAGTTATAGTCATTTTCTTTGACTGTAACCCTCAAAATAAATTTTCCTTGGCCTGCCCGGGTCTCTACTGGGAACTTTCTAGACTAAAGCACAATCATTAACCTGATATTTCCTTTCACTTTTGCTTTCTTAATTTACTCTCATTTTTGTGAAAGATACCTCAATAAACTCTTTAAAAGTGTATTGTATGGGAGGTATAATGGTCAAGTTTTGCACGTCTAAAAATATCTTCATACTAGACTGCACTGAAATAGTTTGTCTTATAGTGGAATTTTAAGGTGAGGAAGTGTTACTCATTCTGATTCCCAACCAAAATTCCCAATCCAAAATTCCAATGGAATTTTGATATTCTCTCCCAGATGAATGAATGGAGGCATTCACATCCATACTTAGTGATCTAATAGACATCAATATCTTCCCCCTCAGAATGCTTAGGTCTTCCCTTTGAGTCCTAAAGATGCACAGCAATGTGACTTGGTTGGGGTGATTTCTTATGAACTTCATTGAGTTTCATGTGAATTATTCTTTTAGTCTGGAATCTGTCACTTAAATTTAGAAAAAGTTTATTTTAAATTTTTGATAATACATTTGAAAGTAACTTCCAGTTCATTTTATATGTGTTATATTTTTAAATTCCCTGTTTAAGCTCTAATTTATTTGGCTTTACTCATCATTTCTTCTTTTTTTCTATATTTTTCATCTATCTTTTAAGTAAGAGCCTCAATGTTCTCAAATAACCCTTAAAATATTATATTTTAATTAAAATGCACTTTTTTAAATGTTCAATACCTATTTCTCAATTATCTGAATTTCTTTAAAAATAGGATTTATTCTTATATCATGGTGCTGTATCTTCTCTTGATAATATATCTGCTGTTAATGTTGTATTTGTTCTTTTCAAAGTCTTCTTTCTAAATTGGATAACTTTAGATAATAAAATTCCATATTTCCTCAGAATGCTTATTTTGTTTTGCATACATACACACACAGTTGACTGGGCATCTGTCTTTAAATTGAGATGAGTTACTCAAATATGTTAGTTGTCCATTCCTATGTAAGACTGATTTAACCATTAATCAGAATATCTGTGGTATGAGAATACCCAAATAAATGGGTTTTATTTACTTGTGGACACTAAATAGTTTCATTTGATTATTCATAAACATCGGCATTTATACACGTTTTCCCTAGGCTCATACTGTTTCCCCTAACTGATAGAATAAGCCTGGCTTCCAGGATCCTAGAAACCAAGTGAGAGAAGTTGGAGGAAGTCTCAGAGTTTAGTAAGAAGGCATTTACCTAATCCTCCTGTTTTAATATTCTCCTCCACCTTCGAGGTCCTTTGACTTTGCTCAATGTGTCTGAATCCAGAGCTTGATAGTTTTAATTTTCCATAGATTAGACTCCCTTCTGGCCACACTTGAGGAATGATAGTCACCTTGCTGTGTGTATTTAAAGAGGGCGTGTTGAACAAAAAATGACCTAATTGCTTCTTAAACAATTCAAAATATTCTCCTGTATCACTCCTCTTTATCTCCAGCTGCAATGAGAACCAACATCTCCATTTCCTGAGACTCTCTGTGGTCTTGCAGCATAAGTAAGCTTGCTGATTCTTGGCTTCTGACTCTGCCATTGATGAATTTTGACTTTCTCTGTTTGTCTGGGTTAGCCACTACTCATCATTGCCCAAAGTTTGAAGGTCACAATTCATATTATCTCATCAACTTTTCCTTTAGGTATCTATGACTTAAAAAAAATCTCTTATACTCACAGAAATTTTGGATGGAGCATACAAAAACTGAAGGCGTTCTTCCTTCCATGCTTAATTAACATAATTCCCTTATTTTATTTTCGAGTTAAATAACTGTTTGGGTAGTTTACATGTTTGACACAGTTGGAACATTTATTCTCATATCATATAGTATAGATTCCACTCCATCTGCTGTAATTACTGAGGATGGTGTTAAGGCACTTATTGTTCCTGGAAGTTGGTGGTGGTTCTTGCAATTATTATTTCCAAGGTCACCCAGAAGTGATGGCAGAGGTAGAACTCAAACCCTGGCCATCTAGCTTCCCTACTCTGTTCATTTGAGAAATAAGGCATACTTCAAACCCTCTGACCTTCTCTTTGACTAAAATTATCTCCTATGGAAACATCAGGATAAAGGTCAGCACACATGGAAGACACTAGTGCGTACAGAAGTTTTAACCCAGAATAAAAGCTCCTCTTGGGGTTTTTGGCATGCTATGCTTCTGTCTTGAAGCGTACCTCAATTTAGATTTCTGACTGCAGTCTGAAATGACTACTTCCTAAACAACATTTTTGAGCACCCACAAAGAGGTAAGCAATTTTTTTTTAGATGTGAAGACTGTGAATATTGTGATCCTACCCTAAATAGGTTTACTGGCCAGAGCTTAAACAATTGAATTATAACATAATCAGATGCCTGAGCTAATGGTCCATGAAGAAATAATCAAGAGATCAGAGAAGGTGACAACCACGTTACCCAGGGAATCTGACTTCTCTAAAAAGGTGTGAATTGATATCATATCAGTGATACGAAGTGGGCATTAAACTCGTGTTTTAGGCATAGGAATTTGGGAAAATAAGTAAAAAGTTGTGAAGGCACATGAAGTGTGTTCACAGAGCATGGTCACTGTGATTAGAGCAGGGATTTATTACTTTTTCAGTCAAGACCTCACATCTTCCAGCCAATTCTGATCTTTCTTTGGTGTCTTGATTTAAATTTTGCTTGCTAGAAACCAAATACTGGTTTGCACATTGCAGCTTGAGACAAAAATAAATGTTACATATTTGTCAAAATGGTGAAACATTTAAGATACGTCAGAGTAGTGATGGAAAGCCTCAGAGCTAAAAGATGTGTGGAAAGCACCATTGTAAAATAGAAGGGGTTACAGAGTGAGGCTCTCGTTTGCTACCATTGGCAAGAAGAATCCCTGAAAAAAGGCACATTTCACACTGATGCCACTAAGCAAATTAGGGGAATACTTAAATCTGCTTTGTAAGATGTTATTTCTAATGTCAGGGTAAAAGATGGAGCAGAGTGAGGAAAGGGATGGAAAATGCAAACCAGTTCTTTGCCCTATTGACTGTTTGGTGCTATTGATAATCAGCTAACCTGCCATTTTTGTGCCAGGTTTTCCCCCGACCTCAGCAAGAGCTGAAAACTGGTTGACCTCACACCTCATTTCTGTTTTCCACAGCTGTCCACAACTTGGCTTCTTCCAGGACGTGGGAATGAGCTTTGAGTGGCGTCTGCCCATCCCTTATCCAGACGAACGCCTCTCTCCTCACAGCTCTCAGTCCTCAAGCCACACGCTCAAAGAGCATCATTCACTTGACCTGTTTGGAGAAAGAATGTGTAGAAATTGTTAGAAATTGCCATGCTGAAAGTTGACATGAAGTAATGAGCACACCAAGCAAACAATTTTCGGAACACACGCTGCCAGCAAAATCTATTTTAGACAAACAATGGGAAGCTTAAAATAGCCACGGTGTCATGGTGGCCATTTTGAAATGAATAAAATGTTTTAGGTGACAAAGAGACATGTTTGCTCTCCTTCACAAGGTCACAAGGGAGATTGAACACGCTTCTGGGATGTGCTATTGTAAAAAGGAAACAGAATTATATGACCATGACTCCGTGCGTCTGAAAGTCTTATTTGTACTTTCCAGGGGCTGTTGGATGCTATGTTTTTCAACTAATGATAAATTCTCCTCGGCAACTTAGCAACTTTTCCATGTAATTATTCCTCCTCTTAAAAATGTACCTCTTTTTATAAGGTTACTACTTTACACGTCCCAGTACAAAATAAATCTAAATACTATGTACGTATCAAAGAGTACCCTATTTAGCTGCAGCATTATAAAGAATGGCATTTTAAAATCAATAGTGTGGGGCATCGAATTAATTAAGTTGTGACATATAAATTTCTAAAACCTCATTATATTTTATATTCACACTGGATGAAAATTATCTCTTGCCTATAGAAACTTAAAATACAAGAGTTAGAAGAAATTTTAAAGCCTTTTATATCAGTCACAGTACTGACATAAATCACTTAAAGGATCTACATGAAGAGAATTTAATAAAGGGTCTCTTCATAGATTTTGAAATCCATGATATATGGTGACATATCCAAGGACTAGCAATAATAGAAAGCCATTGCCACTATTATCACCACTGGTCTGATGGAACAAGGGGTTGTAGCAGTTGTCAAACAGAGGATCCAAGCAAGAGAGACTGACCCACATGAGTCATAGCTGAATATAGCCATTTCCCAAACCATGGCCAGTCACAGAGAGCATAAAACTTTCTTTCCTTTGATGTATTTTCATTCATTGTTAGTTTTTTTGTTTGTTTGTTTTTAACAGAAATTCAGGAAAAGTAAGGTTGATATGCGCTGTCTATAGAGATTAACCTTTCTACGCACAAAGTCAAAAAGAGCAGGGGATACAACTTGTGGGTGTACCACTGCCTTTGACATTCAGCCGTCATCACTAGACACCATTTTTGTAACTCATTCAGATGAAATAACTCCCATTTCCCCATGAAGGAAAAATGCAGTGTTCCATCAGCCATAGATAGCAGGGCATGGTTACATTAATCAAAATTAGTTTCCAATATTACTGGTGTAGACAGTTGCAGAATAAAAGGAGGGAAACACAATGAATGAATACCAGATCGAGTTGTTACAGTCCCCACTCGGTAGCTGACAATAAGACCGAAGCCTGTGGTCACAGCTTCCGTTTCATACTAGATGTCCAGTCTTCCCCTGCACTCTGCCGGAACTCCCAGCAGTTGCTACATTTTGTCTGTCTTTTTCTCTTCTGGAGAAATGAGTTAAACTTCTATCACTATAATTTCCAAGTGCTCATCGAACATATCTTCGTGGGACCACTTGGGGTTTCCATTCATCCTTATTGAACAAGGGAATTCTGAGTTACACCCAACTGAATCTTCAGCTTGCAGACATAGTCCTACATGCTGTAGTATGTAGCCACAATCTGATTTGCCTTAGGTTACGGGGATCAAGCTTCCTGCCCAGGACAGTGATGCGGGAGCGTTGCTGATTTTGTAGCACAAGAAGGATAAAATTATCTGGGGGCAATCTCAGCTCTCAGCTGGAAATAATCAAGGCTGTGTTTCTAGAGGAATTACTTTTCTCTGAGGCACTAGCATCCCCATACTCACCAAACCCAAGACTGTGGAGACAGGAAGGAAATACCATTTTAGTAGATTATTAGGTATAATTATGAGAAGGGCCACCACACATTCACCTCTTGGTTTCCGGACCCTTTTACATTGGGAAATCTGGAAAGGTCACCCTAAATTGGCCTTTGTTTTAAGACCCTATAGGATGGCACAATGTAATGTAAGTAGTTCAACACCTATTCGGCAGCTTGCTTTGTGATTGAGACTTCAACAGGCCTTTGTATAGTTCTGTCAACCCAGATGCATTTGAGTGACAGAGCATAGGCTATAACCAATGAATGTCATCAGTGACAGCCTCTTGCAGACTGTTGAAAGAGGCTTACTGATATCTACAGAATGGCTCAGCTTTTCATCCTAATCACTGATAAGCATCTCTGCCCTGGAAACCCTCCAGTGGGAATTCACATGACTACAGAAATAATCAAAGTGTCTGTTTATAAATACCTCTCTGGAAGTTTCCCAGGCATCATCTTGTTCTTTTCAAGATCCAGGCAAACTGGCCAACCCATTAACTATGCTTCCTGAGTCTAGGAGGATCTGTACTCCAGGTCATCCCTTGTTCTGGACAGAGCAGATAACCAGATCTACTGCCCAAAGTTCTTCTCAAGAGCAAGTTTCCTTTCAATACCAACTATTAGGGCCATCTGTAAGTGGGGTTGTAGTTCAGCACTGTACACTTTCATGAGTGCTAAATATCTTGCAGAATCATTTATATGCCAGGCCTAGGCATGGATAACATTAACTGAAATTGGAAACTCCACATGAGGCCATGCATTTAAGTTTAGAGAGAAGCATTGAACAGTTCACAGTCGGTATCATGGAAGTACGAGTCACATTCGTAGGCACCTTTCTTGTACCTTCAAGGCCTCCTTGTATACATTCACAACATCCAACTTTCATTTAATAGAATGCTTGCCCACAGTTCAAATTTCTGATTGAGTGGATTAAATCAGTGGTCTCCAACCTTTTGGCATGGAAGACTCGTTTTGTAGATGACAATTTTTCCACTGACCAAATTGGGGATGGTTTCGAATGATTCAAGTGCATTATATTTATTGCGCACTTCATTGCTATCATTATTACACTGTAATAGATAATGAAATACACAGCATCACTGCCTCAGCTCCACCTCAGGTCATCAGGAATTAGATTCTCATAAGGAGCATACAACCTAGCTCCCTCATTCGTGCTGTCCTCAATTAGGTGTTCACTCCTACAAGAATATAATGCTACCACTGATACGATGGGAGATGGACCTCAGGCGGTAATGCCAACGATGGAAAGTGGCTGTAAATGCAGATGAAGCTTTGCCCACTCACCCGCCACTCACCTCCTGCTGTGGGGCCCAGTTCCCAACAGGCCACGGACTGGTACTGGTCTGTGGTCTCGGAGTCAGGGACACCCGGATTAGATAATACTTTTCACAATGGATATCTTGGACTTCATATTTACTCAGTGTTCCATGATCAGATATGCCGTCTCCATATTGGTCCAATTGCAAGGTAGGAACTGCTTTACTAAATGTAAGAGTTTTGTCAGCAGAATATAGCATGATCTTATTTCAACACTTGTGAGTCTTCATGGTGATTCTCCTATTGGAACTTGCCAAAGGTGTCACACTGTATCTCTATATACTACAGGCTGTTCAAGCGCAATTTATACTGCTGGGGCATGTGACCCAAGTGACAGGGCTGTGTGGACCATAGCCTGGATGTGACACAGAGCTCTTTCTTGTCCTGGCACCACTGAAAATGGCAGTATTATGAACTATCTTGTAAATGATTAGAGAATCATACCCTTTTTTGTGTCCAAAATCCAAAGAGTTCCATCAATATTCTTCTTTCAACCTAGTCAATGGTTCAGGAAACAACAATTTGTCTTTCACTCTAAAAGGGATCTCCTGATGTGCTCAGATAAATGGACCCCTGGAATTTTCAAAGCTGTGCATACCCCTGCATTTTCTCATAAATTTTGGCACTCTTTTGTCTAAGGTTTCTGAGATGCTTTCAGTTTTCTGTTTATCAGGTTCAGTTTGCATAACAGCATCAACATATTAGATGAATATATTGGATAGCAAGCTTCCTCAGGCTATGTCATGGCAGAGAGCATAACAGTTTACGTAACCTCGAGCTTAGATAGTAATGGTATACCGTTTTCCTTGAGAGATAAATACAAACTGTTTCTGATGTCTTTACTGATTTCGCTGAGTATACATCATTTCTTAGATCAATTACTACACCCCAGTATTTTGTTCATACTGGTGTAGAGTAGAAGCTATGACTAGTATAATTGAGTGAATACATTTATTATTATCTGATCATTCTCCAAGAGTTATCTGACTTTCTCACTAGTCCCAGAAATGAGTTATGTGAATACATATACAGAATCACTACCTATGCAGCATTGACATTATGGATGGGAATATTCTCTGCAATTTTCTCAGGGAAAGACTCTTGCCTTTGATTATTATTTGACTGAGAGAAAAGATGTGGCAGGTGATAATTCTAGGGATCTTTTCTGCCATGGTACTCTACTGACACCTTAAGAGTCCAACTGAAGATTCTGTAAGTTAATAAGTATATCTATTTCCACTCTGTATTCTGGGACATATGGAATAACTACAGAATAAGTTCATGGATCCACGTGATCTACCTCTGTCACCTGACTACCATAATCACAGAGGTGATCAGATCACTACCAGATTTGTACACATAAAAACCAGTTTAAGACTAATCATGTATTTGTGCAGATGTCTCTCAAATATATTAATCGGGTGCTTCTCAACTTTCATTTTATTTTTCACTTTTGTTTTCTTTTGTTTGAGTTGGGGTCTCACTCTATCACCCAGGCTATAGTGCAGTGGAACGATCATGGCTCACCACAGTCTCAACCTCCTGAGCTCAGGTGATCCTTCCACCTGAGCCTCTCAAGTAGCTGAGACTACAGGCATGAACCACCTTGCCCAGATAATTTTTTGTAGAGACAAGACCTCACTATGTGGTCTGGGCTCATCTCAAACTCCTGGACTTGAGTGACTCTGCCACCTTGGCCTTCCAGAGTGCTGGGATTTCAAGTGTGAGCTATTACACCTGGCCACTCTGGGTTTTAAATAATCAAGCATTTCAGAAGAAAATACTGCCTTAGTCTATGGCTACCTCCCTACCTTTAGGCAAATCTTCCTTTTTAAAAAAACCTCAATGATGACTCTTGCTTTCTATAAAATCATGCCTCATTAATTCATGAAAAATATATCAATTGAGCACATACGGAGAGCTAAAAAGAAAAATTTAAAAACCACTAGGCCCTAAGGATAAAATCAACAAGACGTGAACCTGGCACTAATGAAACTTACATTCTAAGTTGAAGACAGACATATTTAAATTACAGTATAAAAATAAAGACAAAGAAACAGAGATACATATAAAGGAGACATTATTTTGCCTGAAGGTCACCAAAGACTTCCTGGGAAGCAGATTTTGAGTTAAAAGGATACATAAGGTAATCAAGTGTAGGGTCATGTGAGGGTGGAAAAGGGTGACGGAGGGAATAGTAGTGGATCTAAAACTCCAGGTGGATGAAGGAGTACACCAGTGATCAAATTCACACCAGTTTTAGCTTATCTATGAATAAGATTTAAAAGGAATAAATGTATGTGCACCAAAATAGATCTTAAACTGTAACCAGAATTGAGCACCAATGCCTGGAGTAGCCCTTAGATGCTTTCTGTGTCGGCAGACTCAGATTTCGAAAGTTAAAACTAGTCAGGTGTCCTGTAATCCAAGGAGTTGGACTCAATTTCAACTTGCCCTATAGAGCTCTTCTTGTGCATAAAGTAAAGCTGGTAATTATTTTAAACTGTGATATGACTATGGAATTTAAAAGCCTATGCATGGAAACAAGCAACCTTATATGTGGGATCATATTAGATTCAAAATACAAATAGATTCAAAGATGCATAACCACATATTGGAGTAATCTTCTATAGAGGCAAATAATAATAATAATAATAATAATAGAAGGGAGAGCTAAGAAAGAGAAGGAAGTCCTTCAAGAAGTAAAGAAAAGCCATGAGGGATAGGACTAATTCAATCTCTGTATCTGTGGTTCACTCAGTAAGATGAAATTGAAAACATCATACTCCATAGGATATTTCTGATTATGACATTCACGTAAAGCTTGTTTGTAATTTTGGATGGTTGTCTATGAGGTATTTATGAGCTAGTGGTTTTAGTATCTACGTCTTCATTATGAAGAAAGTGCCAGGCTAAAAAGAGGCCAATTTAGCTTAAATGCAAAGGGCACTGGCAAAATAAAGCATTCAAAGGAGAAGGAGCCCCAATCATACAAACTATTGAAATTTATTTTGAAGGTATTGGCCGTGAGTCTAAGAACCCTGGGAAATAATGGCATGATCCTATTACCGTTTCATCTTATTGAATGGACCACAGATACAAAGATTGAATTAGTCCTATCCCTCATGCCTTTTCTTTACTTCTTGAAGACAGTCGTTCAACAGAGAGATGACTGTAGATTTGATAAGGGTGAAGGTTGAAGAGAGAGAGAAAAGTTGGTGGATTCAAAAAATATTTTTATTAACATTTCTTTCACCTTCTAATCATCAACTTTCTGAGGACAGAATATGTAGACATTAATGTTGACAAGGAGCATCATAATTATGCCTTGAATAGAACAGAGATCAAGAGTCACATCTCATTCTAGGAATAAGACTGGAGGCTTTGAGAACATCAACTTTGCAATAAACCTCCAAGCTTCACCAGCATAGTATAAACTGAACATCTTGACATTGCTATCCTGTAGTGACACCTTTTGAAATGCTAGGTAGGGAAAGAGTAGAAGTCAGTTTCAATGTAAATGATTATTACTTAATTTACAAAGGAATTAGTGCTAAGAAATGTTTAGATGCTAGCCGGATATCATTGCGTGGCTAAGTCATACAACATAAAACCTGTAATACAGAAAGCCACGACTTTTTCATGTATTTGTTGTTGTTGTTGTTGTTTTTCTAAGAAAAACGGGGAAGCAAATATCAAAAACCTTGAATCAACCACTTATACATTCTAACATCCCTAATGAATTTCTATAAGGGACATTTTTTAAAGCCTACTAAAGTGTAGGAAGTTCTATACACCGGTGCTATAAAAATGATCTGGTTCATCTGTTTGGGAAATTGCTCAGGGCCTGTGATTTAAACCCATGGACCCTTTATCTTATGACAGATCTCCTTTTCTACTTCAAAATAGAATCATGTGCTGTGATTTAAATGTTACAAACTCACGATACTGCCCTACCACCAAAAGCAAGATATAACACAGAAAACAGACAAAGAAAACCCTTGTCCTCTCAATTTCATCAATAATTAATATCGATGGTGAAAATCTCCACATAAAAAAATATACAATAACACTTGTTGCTCAAATTCAACTTGGGGGTTGTGAGGGTGAGGATTGGTTTTATGCATCAGCTTGGCTAACCTATCAGGTATTCAATCAAACATTGATTTAGGTGTGGCTGTGAGATATTTGTGGATGTGAAGAAAATCTATAATCAGTTGACTTTAAGTATTTTTGTAAGGATATTATCCTAGATGATCGTGGTGGGCTTGATTCAATCCACTGAAAGACCTAAGAGCCGAAAGGAGGCTTTTGTGAGGAAGAAATCCTGCCTGTAGATAGCAGCTTCAGCCCAGGCCTGGTTCCTGAGAGGTCAGCCTTCCCTGATGGTCTGCCCTGCCAATATGAGAACTGCTTTGCCAGCTCTCGTAAGCATCTAAGCCAGTTTCCTATAAATCTCTCAATATGTATTTCTTACCATTCCTTTTTATCTGGTTGAACCATAGCTGATATAGGGATATTTTGTAAGTATCAGCTACTATCCTGATGGTTTAAGAGTGAGAAGAGGTCTCTTAATGCTCCAACTCGCAGAAGAAAACACAGTCCTCCCTTTTTCTCTGACACTCCAATGAGAGAAATTTCTGGGACATGGGAGTGGTCAAAAGAGAATATAAAAATTGCTGCAAGATTTATCAAACGGAGATGCTATCCTAGATTCTGATAATATCTACCCTGACTCCTTCTTCCAAATCTCAAGAATAACTACCTTTAATGTTTTTTTCCATTATTACTAGATTACTAACTTATCTTCCAGGTTAATTTCCTTAGGCAGAAAAGTTGGTAGCTACTGCATTAGCCTTATGGGAGGAAAGTGGGGGAGACCCCAGATGGAAGAGGAAAACACAGCTTTAATAATCAGTGATAACAAGTTAAAAGCTCACAAAAGAAAAGTAATACACTGCGTCCTCAAGTTTACTGGTGTAGGTCACTCATCTAGAACATGCAGTTTCCTCTAAAGCAAACACTCTGCAGAGTTGCCAATCTGCCTTCCATTGTCAACAAGCTATTAGAAAACATAGCAATGGCAAATGATGATCCAACAGTTATACAAAGTGGCTGTCAGGAAGTCTAGAGTAAAATAGTAATAAAGAACGCCATTACGTATGTTAAAAAATAGTTCTGAGCTGGGCTCGGTGGCTCAGGCTGTAATCCCACACCTTTGGGAGGCTGAGTTAAAGACAAAATGCAATACCTCAACCTTTATCTGGCTGCTTTTCGCCTCCCTTTTCAACTGTTCATAATGCTTCCCACAGCCTTTTGACTTCTCCATTCCAAGCCATAAAGGTCTTGAGACATGCCCCTTGACTATTAGATGCCCCCGTTGCCTACACAGGTCCAGCTAGAAATTTAAATAAGATAGGGATTATCTGCCTACAACTTCCACTTTGATGGTAACATGGCTATCTGCTGCTTTCCCAGGAATGGAGTAGGGTTCTTCGGTGTTTTGCTGGATACAAAGACTTCCATTGGCTCCTCTCTGCGTTTCCTACCACAATAACTATTATCCCACAGGCAATGAAAGAAGGCAAATTAAGACTCGGTATCATGTTGAAGATATCAGTCCAAATAGACATGCAGAAGACTTTGCCTTAATAAATACGGTACCGGCTGGAGCACCCACTGGAACTTCTGAGCAAGTATTGGGAAACACCTTTTTTTAGATGATTCCATAAGCATCTACAATATAAAATCTGCAGTGGCATGCTGGGCTCTAAGTTGTAAGAAATAAATCGAAAAAAATCCCAAAATGAGCCCACTCCAGAGCACATTTACTTTGGTCAAGAGTGGTACTTCCCTCTGAAATAGGCTACAGGGAACACTGAACATATTTCTGGAGTTATCGTGTATTCCTTATTCAGCAATACTGAACATTTCCTTCTTTGAAGAGAATTTGAGTATGGGGTTTTGGTACAAAGCAACTATTATGGTGAGTCGAAGCAGTCTGATTTTGTTTGGGGGCAGGTGTTCTACAAATGGGGCAAAATTTCAGTGGGTTTCTAAACTACAATGGTCCTTAAAATCCTATCATTGAGTCCCAACCTATGTTCTCTACAGATGAAACTGTTCTGGTGTTTATGCAGGTAAATGTGCCACTTTACATTTGCTGTATGTGTAGCCCTCCTTGATTTCTGAAACAACAGAATCCTTTTTTAATGAAATCAGATCTGAAGCATCTCTAACCCGAGTTTACACCTTACAGAGAAAAGTTACCAAGGCATATCCAAAGAATCTCAAGACTCTCTCACCATTGTATTTCTCAAAATAAAACAGTGCCTTCTAACTACTGTCAAGGAAAAAAAACAAATAGAAAACATATAAAAGTCAATCACCAGTAAAACAGTTCACTAAACATTCCTATCTCTAAGTGCTTGATTTATGCCTCTGTAACTCATAGTTGCATGCTTTAATGACATGAAAACATTCTCCAAAATACTCATCAAAAATGCCTATTTTTGAACCTCAATCTATTCTTAATGAGAGTTTCTGTAAGTGGGTTCTGAGAATATATATTACAAAAATACTGTAAAGAACACCAAAATTTGACAATCACTGCTGATTTTATCAAAACATCTCTGATATTTGACTTTAGTTGTTAATATCACGGCCTCTTTAAATCTAAACTAAGATCAGCCAGTTGAACAAATAGAGCCACACCCTGAACATCTTGGGAAATTCTCTTGATCTGAAATTGAATTCTTATTTTTGCAGGGAAAAATCACCCAATATTTATTCTGAGAGATTTCCCCAGTTTTCTGCTGATATCAATTGAAAAGGCCCTAAATTATTTTAAAGTATGAGAATTCTCCTCCGGAGTTTGACTTTGTCATTGGACATATGAGGCATGTTGGGTCCCAAGTCATTCAGGAGAAATGAAGACTTGAGGGCTGAACATGGGGAAAACGCACTGCCTTTTGTAAGAAACTTGCTAACTTGCTAGGATAAAGAAATGACAGCATCTTCAAAGAAGGAGGCAGACATGCGATGTGACGAGGGAGAAGATACTGCTTCATCAAGTAACAGACGTGCATGCTGGGTAGAAAGTCGGGGAGCTTCAAGTTTTTGAAATCTTTATTTCCATCACAACTCTTAGGGCTCAGCTCCTTTATATTCAGTGTCATATTTTCACTTAAAATACCTGGTGAGCTTTTAAATCTGACATTAAAATTTGAAATTTTACAGAGTTAAACTGTATTTTCAGCATAATAACCCGGTAAAAGTTTTTCTTGCAAAGTCATGGAGAATTCTTCGATTTTTAGTCTATGCTATGAATTAAGAGTTTAGGGTCTTGTATTTGTCGCTTTCTCTGATGTGTCTAAGGCTACTAAAAGCAGGATTCTACTGCACAGTTGTTGAATTCCTCACGCCCTCATTCTGTTCTGAGTTCAGACGCAACTCCAACCCTGAAAGTGATACCTTCATCAGACATTGCATTCCAGCAGAACAGAGGTGACAACTCAACAAGATATTCCATCACTTCATACCATGGGTGTCAGATTTGCTTGTCCCTCCTCTATATAAAATTGTAATTGATTCATGCTCAAAATAGGCCAGTTAACATACCCTAAATCTTCCTTACCCCCATTTGATGGGCTTGATGGGCTAGCTCCTAAACCTGATTTCTTAAATCAAGTTTCTCTGTTGTAAATAACATTAAATTATTTTGTTTAACTTAAGCAGAGAAAGAATTACTTGGAAGAATAGGAGAGGTCTAGATAGTCCAAAATTGATAAGCGGGCAGGAACCAAAACAAATTAAAAGCCATGTGAGAGAAATGTTGTTCCTAACAAAAATGCCTCACAACCACACTTTTATGACCTATGCCTGCCTCTAGCACACAGCTCTTGGGACCTTGGAATCTGCTGCTGGACTCCAGAACACTAGCCCTACAGCCACCTCTTAAAATCTATAAAAGGACTTTTTTGAACTTAAGTTCAGTCACTTTTAACTCCTTCAAAAGTTAAAGAAGTTAAAAGTGACTGAACTTCAGTCATACTCACTTTCCATAGCAGCAAGGGAGCCGAGAGAAGAAATATCTACTCTCTATTGTCTTCATCTTGCAACTCCTAAAAGTAAAAAGAATTGTCAGTCACTGGATAGCTAAAATTAGAAAAAGTGCAGTATTCACTTAGAGACTCAAGCATAATGAAATTTGATCATAGCCATAGCCTAGGTTATAAATAAAGTGAAGTCTGGTGGTTTTCATAAAGGATATATTTAAGGTGGGTCTTTAACTGAAAGAAATAGATTAAAAATATAAAAAAGACAGTACAAAGTCAACACGATTGAATCCTGATTACATGGCCCAGAGGTACTCAGGTTCTAGGTGACTGCAGGAGTATAAGGGAAATTTTTACAGAGAATGGAACGTTTGTCCTTAATATGAAAACATGATCAGATAAAGGTGATCTGAACAAAACAACATGAAGGACGGCCTGGTGACTGCTCAGTAGGCATAAACACCTTCTGCATCTTGTCCAAGCCTTGATCTTTTTTACTCAGTGCAAGTTCACTATCTTTTTTTGTGTGTGTGTTGGTGTCTCACTCTCTCCCAGACTGGAGTGCAGTGGCTGCTCCCGGCCACCGCAGCCTCGACCTGCTGGGCTCCAGCGATCCTTCCACCTCAGCCTTCTGAGTAGCTGGAATTACAGGTACGTGCTACCACACCCAGCTGATTTTTTGATTTATTGTAGAGATGAGGTCTCGCTGCCCAGGCGGGTCTCGAACCCGCAGGCTCAGGCAATCCACTCACCTCAGCCTCCCGAAGGCGTGGGATTACAGGCTGAGCCACCGAGCCTGGCTAGGTTCACTATCTTTAATGTTAGTAAGATGTGGTACATTTCAAAATTGTTAATATTTTTTGGTTGATGAAAGTTTTCAAAACTATAAGCTGTTCTCTAAACCCTAACTTTGGATCTTTATTCCAATGGTTCAGCTCCTAAATTTGCAACTGTCAATGTCATTAAATGCAATTAATAATTAAAGCAATAGAAAGTTTGGCTACCACTGCAATTGGCACAAGACCTTGTTGTCAATTCAGTCCAGTATCCATCCATTCTCATCTGTCACAGAGATGGCTAAAAGGAGTGCAACCATTGTGCTATATTCAATTTTTTCCTACATAATTCAGAACAGCTAATTTCAGATAAAATATACACATACTCATATATACACACTATATATAAACTATGCATTAATATATAATAAACTCTACATGCACAACTGTAAAAACCATACTTATATAGTTATATAATATGCATACATATTTATGTTTTACAAAGTCTGTGTTTTTGCCACAAATATGTCATGTCACCCTTATTCAACAATAAGTTGAATAAGATTAATTATGCTGTTTATGAATAAACTCATTGGAGTCATTAGAAGATGCAAAAATTTAGTAAGAATTATTTTTATCTTCATGGCGGCTGCCACCTAACCGCTTTGGAGACATACTATAATCATCCTAGAATTTGACTTTATCACTTACTAAATTAGGCAGCTTAATTATTATACAAGCAACTACTGCACTCTCTTTTTCCACACCACTGGGAGTGATGTTGAGTGACCAGGATAGAAAAAGGAAGGAGTGATCATTATTGCTTTTTGTTCCATAAATCAAAAAATTAGCCGGGCATGGTAGAGCACGCTGTAGTTCCAGCTACTCGGAAGGCTGAGGCAGAAGGAGCTCCGGAGCCCAGCAGGTCGAGGCTGCGGTGGCCAGGAGCGGCCACTGTGCTCCAGTCTGGGCGACCGAGTGAGACTCCAACTCCAAAAAAAAAAAAAAAAATTAGAAAAAGTAAAATCAGCAGAGCCATTAGTACCAAAATCCAAGTGGGAACATTAAAAACCACTGAGTCAAATGTGGAAGAGTGAAACTTGCTAAAATTGAAAGCAGACTTTGAAAGCCAGAATATGCTTCCAGAGTCAGACAGGGCGGAAGGCCAGAATCCTTGAAGTGGTTTGGGTGAAAACAGAGAGCAATCCAGGGCAATTTCCTACACAGGTGTACCCTTGGTGTTTATGTAGTGGATGAATCAACTGGCCCAAGGTAATGGGCTTGAGAGAAGAAAATAAAAATAGTTTTCCACTTAAACATAAAAAATCTAAATGATATTTTTCTTCCTCTAAAATGTGTGCACTCGTATATGTCTTTGAAAGGCTGTTGACAAAGATAAAGCACTTAGTTGACATTTTTTATCACCATCATCATCATCACTTCCCTTTAAGAGATTGCAGTTTGAACCTCTGTTGAGCTGGGCTGGCAAACTGGCTGAGTGAGCTGGCCAAAAGTTTCTTTTCCTACAGTATCAACGGGCCTCCTGTGAATCAATTCAACCTGAGGGATGGAGAGCAAATCTCGATGCACTTGACCAAGAAATCAAGGTCTGTCCTCAGGGGCGAAGCTAGAAGTAACCTAATGGCTCTCGAGAGCGACCATGTCTTACTCCAATTCCCACTGCACTCCTGTTGTTTCCTTACAGAGAACTGCCTGGGAAAATGCAGGGAGGTGGGATTGGAGAAGCAGAGATGGAGTGAACACAAAAATCAAAATAATGATTTTCAAAACTATAATATTTATTGTGGAGCAAGTAGTGCCTCTTGAACAGCCCTCTAATGGACCTACGAGCAATTGTGAGAAAGGGACTTTGGCCTTCTCGTAATGGATCACAGATCAACTCTGGCATTCTGAAGGCCCTATGGCCTGTGGTGTGACAAGAGACACAGGTGACAGGAGCACGTGGAGATTCCCAGTGGGTCTTCAGGGGAGGGGAGGAAAGCAACAGCCATCGTGCGAGAGAGGCTGTGGTTCCATGTACACAGGAGACACCTTCTGAAATCCTCTTAAGTGCCTGACATCCCACAAGAACAGATGGGGGAAATAACCAGTGGAACTTGAACATGTGTCGTTATTGCAGCTTCATTGACACCCATAGGCTGCTTCCCATGACCTCCGAAATTATTCCGATTTAAAATATCTAAGGAAAAAGGACATCACGCTTTTGTTTGTGAATAGTGATGTTTTCAAACAGAATTGGCTTAAGATAAATTGACAGTAGCAGGCTAGATGTGTGCCATGGATTAGCACAGTTCAGACTCACGAAGTACTTGATTCTATAATCTAATTACACATCACACTCTTATCAAAATTAGATGCCTTAAAAATAGCAGAATCCAAAGAAATTGACAAAGAGTTACTAAAATTAAAGATCGAGTGACCTTTATTGCCAGCAGCATTTTTCTCAGGTAACCATTAAACTAAAAATACCAATTCATTCTAGGTCACACATTTTATTTCGGGAATTCTCATCAGTGCCTGATAAGAGAGTCTTTGCCTCCTCTTGCCCTCATTCTGCCATTTCTCATTCACTCTGTTCTTTCTCTGATATAAACTCTTTGAATGCTCCTTTAACTTCTCATTGTACTTACTTGACTCCGGACCGTTTTAACTACCGTTTCCTCCTCCTTGGGGCTTTTTTCCCCTCTTTATCTTATTCTCCTTCCCTGATTTTCTTAAACCTTCTTACTCGTCTTTCTCTTTTCTATTCTGTTCTTTCTATCGTGTAGAAGTATACCCATGTCTTCCCCAAATACATGCCAAATTATTCTAACTAAACTAGAGAGTTGACTCATAAAACTGCACATAAAGATACTTAAGGAAAGCCTATATGGTAGATGATAGAAATAATAATAATTAAATGGAATCAAGGCTCCACAAATTATTTTTCTTTCATATTATAATTTCACAGAAGCATTTCTTAAATGAATGGAAGTTCTCTAAGCTCTTAGTGGATTGCTCTCTCTCTTGTATAAGTTATTAAACTACCCTAAACCCCTTCAAAGTGAAATCTTGCCATTACTAGTTTATACTTCCCCCAGGTAGAAAAAAACTTTGATATTTCACATGGCTAGACATCACAAACTCTTCCCACTCGTTTTCCAGGCATGTTAAACGGAGAAAATTCTGGTGCCCAACTCCATGGAGTAAGCATGGAGGCACGGAAGCAGATCTTGCTGTTAAGTTCCTGGCACACAGCCAGTGTAAGTGACACATGATGACTTTTCTTCCGTAATACTGGCCAATGTTTAAACTTTTTTTTTATAATGTGAAAACCGAGGCTTTCAGAGGCTAGAAACCAAGAGTCTGCTCACAGTCAAACAACTGCTACAAGCAGAATTGGCACTTAAAACCAGGTGTGTCCAACCCTACAGCTCGTATTCTTAACCATTGTAGACCTGTTCTGATTTATCCACTCAATATTTCCTTTCCCCTGGGCTATCTTCTGGTCTTATTTGCCCTTCTAAGGGCTGGGACACCTCTCAAGTGTTATGGAAATAAACTGAGAGAAAGCCTCAATCAACAGAGATTACATGCTCTAGTTCAGTCCTATCCGTTACTCACTTATTGCTGCCAGTTGACATTCACCCTGCACAATGGTAGACCAATGTGTGCACCTGAGTAATTCATTTTGCCCTCATTTTTAGGGGGTGGAATTAAAGAGCGTGACTACAGCTCTCTTCAGAGGCTGTAGCATATGATTGGTGTTTGGCATATGGAAAGTATACAATAATATCTTCATTTGAAGTCAAAACCAATCACAGACATAAAGTATTATGAGTATACTATTATTCAGTCATCCTGTTTAATAAGAACGTGATCGGCCTTGAATATGAAGCTAAGAACTTTGAGCTCTATAAGATAAGCAAAAGAAAGTGACTAAAACTTTTGGTAGAAGAGAGATAAAATGTATTTGGATACAAGCAAACTTATTAAAAGAAAATGGATTTGAAAGTTCCTAAACTGTTTTCAATCTATACTGTTCATGTACAAAACCAATCTCTGCCAGGAGGTTCAATATTAGTGAAATATGTATGAGATTCTAAAAGTCATATTCCCAACCGGTAGCAGTTTTGGGGAAGCTGAGACAAGAAGCTGGAAAGGAATGATCTCAACGTGCCCCATTGTGGTTCGGCTAGATTTGTATTAATAATTTTATCAAAAGTGTCTGTAGACGTGGAGAAATCACAGAGTATGCTATTTCTCTGGAACTGATTTGGCCTTACATCCCATCCAGGTTGCCTAACTGGAGTAGTTTTTCAGCAAAACTAGGAGTGCTTCCTTTTCTGTTTTAGAGCAGGGTTCGGTGTGATTCAAGATTGTTGCTGCTTGTTAATCCCCAGACCCACTTTCTGAATGTTCATCAGCCCATGGTAATAGGGGGCAGAATTCCACTTTGATAGTAATTCCCTCTAAGATGGCATGTTTAGCACTTAATTAGCAGACCTGTGCTTGAAGGAGCTCATAGGATACAGAGAAGAAATATAAATCCAACCCGTTATTAATCGCTTGCACTGGCAGCTAGTGAAGAACTCATGAGACTTAACTGTTGGCCCCTCCCCATGGGTTGCACATGAGACGGACAAAGGAGCAGAGCCCAAAGACTATGGGACACAACACGAGCTTGTCAGTTGTAAAAACTTCTCCCAAAGGCCGGTAGGTACAGAAGTCTCCTGTGAAGTTTTCCTATCAGCAAATAAGCTGGAAGACGTTGTGCAGGAAGACGTTGTGCAATGGAAGAGAAATGGCAAAGACAAATGACCTACTGAAAGTTGACAGCGACAAGCTCCAAACACACGACGCATCCCCATGCTATGTCGTGCTGCCTCTGTCTCGCTTCGTGCTTTCATGCATGCTGTCACATGTCAACTTTCCTCTCTGTATGCCCTCTCATGCTTCCAGAGCACCGTGTATGCCCATGACCGTAAATGAATGATCTTTCATTCAGGCCATCTAACTTGGGCCAAAGGGGTCTTCCTAGGAAGTCATCTCATGTCCTTCTCTTGATGGCATTTGTTTCTTCTCCTCTGTCTCCGTCCTGTTTCTGCCACATTTGCCTTGAGCAAAGCTCTTGCCATAGAAACTCAAAATAGTAACCCTTTCCACTAGACTATAAACTCACTGAGTTTGGAACCAAAATATTTTATAGTTAAATACTAGTTTCTGGCATGTCATAGAAGCTTACATTTTCTTAATATGCCAAGTTTGGGAAGAATACTGAATTGACAGTCAAAATGTTCAAGTCTAAGCTCCACAGTAGACAAGTCATGTACCCATTCCAAATCCATAATATAAGAATCACATCTATTTTATAAATTCATAGTAAGCATTACATGAGATAACATATGAGAAAGTGCTTTGTTAACTGTACAATAACACGATATTTGGGTTATTATTAATTTAACTTCAAATGTAGTGAAACAGTTATTTATCTGAATTGACAAGTTTTATTGATCATAAACCAGAAATTGATTGGAAATCCAGATAAGTTGAAAATGATATAATTTGATAATATTTATAAACCAAGAAAAAAACAGAATTAAGTGAAATTATGATCTCTTAAAATGAAAGTAAAGGGACAAAAATTAAAATCTTAAAGTTATTTTTTTAAAAATCAGAAATGTAAACTACGCAGTGTCAAAGAACTCTTAGGCAGACTCAAAAAGTAAATAACAGTAGAATAATGTATTTGTTGAGAACACTAAATCTATGAGGTTTTAAAAGTTTAAGAGAGAAAAGGCTGCTAAATTTGTTCAGGAGAAATTCATACCATAGATATCTTTAGTAAGATCTATTTAAGAGCTGCCATTTCACATGGAAATAGCATTTAATTATGTCAGCTACCAAGCAATTGACCAATCTTTTTACTGGATTGATTTGAACTAAAGTCTCTAAGAAACAAGAAACATTAAACAATACTTTGCAAACATGACAGTTACAGAGAGTGCAGTACGAGTTTCATTCCTCTAGGCCTTTGCCATTTCCATCTCATTTCTTAGGTTTGGTTACACGATTACATTTTAAGCTCGCTCACTCAATCGTGTACACTTCACAGTCTGTTTTCACAATCTCTTTTGGCCACGTAAGGCAAAAGTCACAGCCATCCAATTAATTCCCCTAATTAATAAACTTCATTTCCCCTTCAGCTGCTGATGGTGTGTTCCATGCTGTTCGTCTAACTGTCTTTCTTAAGCCTTCCCTCCGACCTACTTGCAGGCAGCCTTGATGGTTTGGGCAGCACGCCAAGATTTTCACAGCTTTTACAAACACATTAAAAACACATTAAAACCCCTTCTGCAAATCTGTCCACGCATCCCACCGTGTCACTGTGGCATCTCTGCTTAACTTCTTATCTGTACCTTTACAACCTCTCAATCCAGGGACTCAGTCTACGTCTGTAATGGTCTCTTAGGGTTCACATCTGCAGGTTCCGTGGCATACCGCATGAAGCCCATCTCAGACGCCAGTGACACCCTCACTTACTCGTACAGTTGGCGTTCCCTCTTCCTCTGGCAATTCCATTCACTCGCTCTTCACTAAAGCATTTGCTCCGAACATTTATTTTCTTGTTTTTAAAGTTGAGATGGACTTCTCATAGTTTTCCTGATGGAAAGCTGTAAGAGTCTCACCTAATCCTAGCCCTCCACTAATGACTCTGATATTGGCAAGTGAAATTTCTCCCCCATAACTCCCGTGTCCTGGAACAGTCTTTCTTATTACTCTCCATCTCATTAGCCCTCCATTTCCAAGTTCAACTGAAAGCAGAATATTTTTCTCTTGCCTGGCTTTTATTTTCTCTTTCTCTCATTCACTGTTATACAATTACAGAGGCAAATACCATCGATCCACTGCACACTGTCATACACTGTGGATCTCAAAGGACTAATAGTAATGCACACCTCGTAGATCAAAGTGGTAAATATTGCCCGCCTGTGTTTGGCTGGCTATGAAGGACCATGGTTTCAAATGGAATCATTAGTCCTTGGTGCAGCAACATCCGACGTGCACAAATCTTGAAGAACTTTCTTATCTAAAAAGCCTTTATCTCTATCTCTATCTCTATGGCATGGTTAGCATAGCTGAAATTTCACATCAGGCAATCTTAAGCCTTGAAATAAAGTATACTTATTGCTCAGATCAGAGTTTGGCATATGGTAAGTGCAGGGTGATGTTATGTTTTCCCTGGGCTTTCATACTGTGTGGATACTTACATCCTTTCAATTTATGAAAAGACAGAAGACAATGTGCTATAATATATACGTACATCTATATACATTTATAGGCTGTCATTGAATAGTGGTGAAATATAGCGGAGTCATACATTGGTACCTGTGAGCAGGACCCACCCTGCCTCCATGCCCTGTGGATACCCGGATGGATGTGTGGCTTCTTAAGTCCCTTCGATAAAATAGTGCAGCATTTGCATATAATCTAGGTTACTCATAATACCTAATAAAATGCCTGCGTATCACTTCATCCATCTAGATTTAGCAAACTATTCAACCTGTGGCAAACTCAAGTTTTGATTTTGTAAATTTTGTGGAAATTTTTTTCCAAACATTTTTGATCTGTGGTTGGTTGAATCCACAGATATGGACCCCTCAGTGGGCAGAGAGGGCTGTGTAGGGTAGCTATGTGGGCTGTGCTGGTACACATCCACACACACAGTCCGAAGCACAAAACACATTCATCGCACATAATAACGTGTGGAAATGCCTACGTCTCACTCAGAGAGGAAATTACATTCACCACAACTGTGATATTATTGAGGACTTACTAGGGAATAAACCCATTTCACAACATTTAATTGAATCAAATTATCTCATGTTACCCATGATATAGGTACTATTGGCACTCTCGTTTTCCTAAAAGAATAAAAGGTTTTGAGGGTCTGGGCAGCTTGCCCCAATTTCTGCTGCTAATATGGGACCCAGCTTGAGATTCAATCTTATGCCTTCTGACTCCATAATTCAAATTCTTACTGAAAATTCATCTAATAAAATGTCATGAGATAATTATATTTCACCGGGATTCATAGAAATATGACACATAGAGATGGTCCAAAGAGACTTCTAAAATTGAGAAGCAAAATAAGGGAGAAGACACATTCCAAAAACAAAAACATGCATCACCAGATTCAGAGAGAAGTTACATCCCATTTTCAGAATGAGTACAGTTCAACAAAACTGGAAGATGAAACACACAGAGATGGACAACATCTCCACAAAGAAAATACACAGTTCTTTGCTGTTATTGAGAATGTAGAATTAAGGGGCCCTTTAAACTGCAGTCCAACATGCAGCCCTAAGCACCACTCTGAGTACAACATAAGTACATGGTAAGTAATGTACAGTTGGCTCATGGCAGATGAACAGATCAGCAAACAGGAAAGAAACAAGGGCCACATAACTCACGCTAATTCCAAGTACAATAAGCTTAAGTATAGCATCATATGGCTTGCACCATTTATAAATGGCGAGGAGACAGACAGCAGTTGCTGTAATTATCCCGTTTCTGGAGGGGAAACTAAAGTCGATGAGAGACTTGCCTCCATGAATCAGCAGCAGCCTGGGATGCAAGATCAGATCAATCGATGCAAAGAGAAACATAATAATGTGTGCAAATGCCTACGTCTCACTCAGAGATACGCCGCCCATCATTTCAGGACAGCCAGCTCGGCCTCCATATGGGCTGGCAGAACTGTGCCCAACATGATACTGTCCACCGTGAACAGCCCCTTAAAATGGGAGCCTCACCAAGTAGTGTTTATAAACATTCCGAGCGTGTCCCCTTCTGCTGTTTGCTGTGACCACTGAAAACCAGTGGATTAGCCGGGCTTCGTGGCTCAGCCTGTCATCCCGCGCCTTTGAGAGGCTGAGATGAGTGGGTTGCCTGAGCCCGTGGGTTCGAGACCCGTCTGGGCAGTGAGACCTCATCTCTACAATAAATCAAAAAATCAGCCGGGCGTGGTAGGGCGCGCCTGTAATTCCGGCTACTCGGAAAGCTGAGGCGGAAGGATCGCCGGAGCCCAGCAGGTCGAGGCTGCGGTGGCCGGGAGCGGCCACTGCGCTCCAGTCTGGGCGACGGAGTGAGACTCCAACTCAAGAAGAAAACCAGTGGACTCACTGAGAATGGGAGATTTGGAACCACCTAGGCATGTCGGCTATGCTGGTACACATCCACACACACAGTCCGAAGCACAAAACACATTCATCGCCAGGGAGACCTGAGCATCTTAACAAGAAAAGGCTGCCCCCTGTTCCCTCTTCTTAACAGGAGTCTTTTTTTATTTTAGGGGAAAAAAATCTGGCTTGCCAGATGCTGTGGTTTGCAATGATAATGGCTATGAAAGAAAGGTTAGAAAGATGAGACTTTATATGGAAGTCCTTGGAAAAGCAAACCGAGGCTAGAGCCAGGTCTTACGCTCCTAAATGTCACCGCCTGGCCCTTTGCATTTAAGTTCCTAACCACTGATCTCTGGGTACTCGGCATTCAGTCAGGACCTAGCAATTACCCTTTATGAGACCCACGTTCAGTTATTCAAGACTTAATGCTCTGGACACCTTTAAGAGAGCTTTTCATTATAGGCACACGATTCCCAGGCAAGATAATAAAGCATTCTCTACCTAAAACCCTGTGTTAAAGGTTTCCACTTCAGAGACTTGCAAGCTGTGGCTGAAATAAAACTTACTAAGGGTGAGCTCTGATCAGTGTCTGAACCGCCATGTCCGACTGAGGAAAGAGCTCCTTTGTGTGTGTGACGCTTCTGTTATTCATGCCATTCCTACCGAGGCCTTGTCATGCTATCAAGGCTTTCCCTGTGACTTTGATACGGACGGCTCTTCCTTTGTTATCTAGACCTGGGGCCTCCAAATCTATTAATCGTTATAATTTGCTAACTAGGATTGAGTACGTGATGAGTGGGCTGAGAGCTTCTGATCTGCAGTGATTATCTGGTGTCGGCTGAAAGCAACCCTTTTAGCCTCCCTTTTCAAGTATCGGCCCATTGCGCTATAGAATACGCTACAGGGAACAGCCCTCTATTGGCAGGGGATGAATGAGATGCCCTTCACGGAGCTCTTCAGACTCTTTAATCCCGGTATCATTTAAGCCCGGGAGGTGCGTTCCCTCAGTCCCCCTCGTTTGTCCAACTACCAACATTACCTTACAAAAATCTCCCAAGATATGGACCACTTTTCTGGCTTGCTTGAACTTCTGCTTCATGTCGCTGGTTGCCTCTGTTGATACAGCATTTCGATCCTGCCCCAGCACTTTCTGGTGTTCCTCTAGACTGCTATTGAGAAACGTGATAAAATGTCTCTTCCCATGACAGATGTGAGAGCATTTTGTCCCCCGTCTTCTGACAGGTACATTTCTGGCATCACTCATTGCTGCATACATATCAAGGCTAATATTCCCGAGATGGAAACCAAGCCGTTTACATGTATAATGTATACACAAGCGTCTGCTTCCCCTGTTATTTGAAATTCAAGATTACTGGCTTGTGAGTGTTTATAATCTTGAATAAGCAGTGCTCTAGGCAAAACATACCCTGATGCTGTCTCCTCTGAATCAACAGTGGAGGCTTGCCAGACAAGTGATTTTAGATAACATGGGAAAGATTTAAAGACACAAGAATAAACACACTCATACAGTATTCCTCTGACTAGTGGCATACAGGTGGCGTTAAATAATATCTAGGATTGTACGTGTAGGGCTTACAAACTGTGCGTGTGCATTGAGCAAGTTTGCTGAGTTAAAGAAACTAGTTATCCTTTCCATGTTACTGGCTTCAGGAGTAATTCACCTGGCTTCAGGTATAATTCAACATGAGAGGGTGGATTTTAAATAAAGCTGTGCAAATGAGGGGAAGATGCATACACTACTCAATTTTTTTTTAAACTCTGGACAGTTCAGTTTCAGGCTGCCTTACTGAACCATTCTTAAGGATGGCATGTCTTTCAGGGCCGTGTAATCAGCAAGCAGTTAATTTAGCTCCAATTTTTCACCTTACTGAGGTGCTGCCTGATGAGAAGACAGGGCCACCGATCCAGCAAGAAGTGAGTGTCTGGTGTCCATCACCCGCTGGAGTTTGTGGAATTGCACGATCCTGTCACTTCACTTCCCTGCCTTGACTGTTCCCATGCAAGGGCTCAAGATCACTGTAAAGAGACCAAGGTCCCCAAGACAGAAGTTTCCATTTTCCCTTATGGAAGGAACATGCTTATTCAGTGGAATGGAAGGAGTGCCACTGTAGGGTAAACTCTTAAGAATACAAATGCAGAGCCGGGCTCGGTGGCTCAGCCTGTCATCCCGCGCCTTTGGGAGGCTGAGGTGAGTGGATTGCCAGAGCCCGCGGGTTCGAGACCCACCTGGGCAGCGAGACCTCATCTCTACCATAAATCAAAAAATCAGCCGGGCGTGGTAGCACATGCCTGTAATTCCGGCTCCTCGGAAGGCTGAGGCGGAAGGATCGCCAGAGCCCAGCGGGTCGAGGCTGCGGTGGCCGGGAGCAGCCACTGCACTCCAGTCTGGGCGACAGAGTGAGACTCCAACTCAAAAAAA
>NW_007257373.1:217236-223093 GCF_000164805.1 Carlito syrichta | reverse complement strand
AAAAAAAAAAAAAAAAAATGAATACAAACGCAGATGTTGGTGTAAGTTCAGATGTAGATATGGACAGAGGCAGAGGTGGCTACGAAGTGAATTTGCATTTTTTGAACCCCTGTTTCCTCTTACAATTTCTGTGATTCGAGTTACCTAATCTTGACAAATGTCCTCATGGTAAAATGGGAATTGGATCAGAAACTGCCTCATAGACTATTTCTTAATGATAAATACTTAATGAAAGTGAGCTCATGGACAGAGTAAAATACAAGATAAATGCTGATGAATAATTATTATTAATTAATAATTATTAATAACACACAGATGGTAGAGTTTAACACGGGAACTAAGCTTTTCCTTTGTCTTCTTCTGGAATCCTTAATCCAAATACCTGTTCCCCTCTCCATTCCACAAATATTTTCGTGATAACCACACACATGCACCAAATCCAATCAGTCAGGCGGTCCACAAGGCTCATCAGTTCAAATCCTCACCACCATCACCACCACACCTCCGTAGAGTATCTTTGCTTATGTGTCTGTCTGAAACTCTCCTCTCCCTCCCTCCTCACCGCCTGGCTGTCTAATCCCTATTGTTCTCTGTGAATTACCTTAGGTTTAACTCCCATTTAAAAGCTTTCGTATTATCTCTCGTTCCCTGCATGGGAAATATAGAAACCCTTTCTCTGGCCTTTCATTCTATTTTTAAAAGGATGTTATCAATGACAATAATCTGTTTATGTGTCTATACCCAAGAGGTCAATCAACTAAGTATATAAATATTTATATACTTATTTTCAGAGGCTCTTATTGAATCTTTTTTTTTTCTGTGAATAGTTGAAAGAATGAATGAGACAGATAAAAGTCCATGTTTTTACCCATAAACTTATCGCCAAAAATTATGATTTTCCAAGAACATAGAGTGTCTAGAATTACATGCAAAAATCTGAAATCCACAAAAAAACATCGACATGCTTTTTAGTTTATAGAAATTCTACTAAATGAAGTATAATTTAAAGAAATTGCTGTATATCTTTTGAGATAACTCTAAGTTTTACAGTGTGTAACAGGTCATTAATTTGCAGTAACAAAAATTCAAGACTTTTACGTAAAAGGCATTGCCTTTTCTTTATAGTCAATATGATCTTGATAACAAATAAAACTGGAAGAAATCATAAATAAAATGCTAGATCTAAAACCATTTTAATATAATTAACTCGTGGTTATGATATGGAGAAAAACCCTGAGAGCCTTTGCAAAATAACCCAGAAAAGGATGAAGTATCACAAATAAGAATGACTGACAATTATTAGAAACACATCTGGAGGTAGATGATAATTAGGCATATTACAAACATAAATGAAGAAGTAAATATGATGTCACCCCCCCCACCCACACACACACACACACACACACAATAAAGGCAGGACATAGGAAGCTGCTAGTAAAATCTGAAAAGGGAAAGGATAAACAAAGCAAGTATCAATAACAAAAATAATAATGACTGCAAAGGGAGAGGTTAGAACACCATGGCTGGAGGAACCTTAAAGAGACTTTTAAATCACAATTTCTATGAGGCCACAATATACAATAATAAATTACAAATACAAAAATGTCTTGATATTTACAGTTTAATTTAGATCCAGACCATAAAGTCATGGGTCTGAGAAACAAAAGAAATCAAAAACAATCTTTCTACCCATATATACTGCCTATGCTTTTAAAGTACAAGTTTTTACTTTCGAAACCATAATAATGAGATAGAGAATAGTTATATCCAGTATTTTGCACAATAAAAATTTCATCTAGTATGACTAAATTACTTCAGATATTAAATTAATGAGTTTTTAAATGATGTAATATTACAATTTAATCATAACTTAAGCTGATGAGACCATGATGATATTTTTTGTTCTCGACTTAATGGTTATTTATTCATGATTCCTGCCCTCCCTTCCTTTGGGAAGGGGTTAACATTGTAGATCTTGACAAATTAACAAGATTGTCCTAGGTTCACTCTCTTTTCTCAAATTAAATCTTAAATTTATTTGTAGTATGCCAGAAACCTCTAATGAGGGCATAGACACAGTCTTTGGTCTCACTTACAGTTCACTTGTTTATTTGTGTTACAAGAAATGGAGGCAGGTGTGAACATTCATTTCACACCCAAGCACCTTGCTTGGTTATCTAAATATAGCAAATATTCTGATAATCAATCGAATAGGTTTGTGAAAGACTTTAAGTGCTAATAAGTGATATTATATTTAATTTTTTTAAGGGGATTCAATACATCCGGTATGGAAAAGAAGACCCCCACGTTGTGCCTTTCCCCACCCTTCTGTGACTGAAGCAAAAATCAGAAATATACATACATATTCAACACCCAGTCCCAGGCTGCCACTACCAATTGCTCTAGTTAGCATATGGGTGGCAATTGGTTTGACATCTCTAATTATAATGCAAAGTGCCAGCACAAGCTAGATTATAGATTGAGAGATCGCAGGTATCTGGGTAAGCAAGACCACTCGGTTTAGCATTCAGGGTTAAAGAGAAGTCTGAGAATTAGATAAATCATTGCTCTGAGATTAAGTCATGATATAATTAAAGTGTAGCCTAAGCTGGTGGTGGGACACAGAGAACATACAAGTGTCACTGTCTTGGACAGCTAGACCAGGTCGGTGGGACTATTCTTTTATATGTTAACTCATTTAATATTCACAGCAACCTTAGATGTTGAGCACTATTATTATTATCTACTTAGCCTCAATTAACAAACTTGGGTCCGAGGGTAAATAACTCACCCTGGTTAAACTGGGTAAAAAAGGCAGAGCCGGACTTTTAACTGGACTTTTAATCCATGCTCAGAGCCAGCACTCCTAATGACCTAAACTCTGTACCTTCTACTGTCTACATGGCTCTGTTATAGGAATAAAATAAAAACTTGTGTATCCAAGTGACTTTCAAAGCACTAGCAGGTATAGAGTTAATGTTAATAATGAAGCCAAGAAAAGTATGGGGTGATTAATGGCTGGGTTTGCAAATAAGAAAACCCATCTTATTACATAAGTATGCTGTTGTCCTCCTATCCACAAGAAGATTTTCTTTCACTGATGCAATATTTGAATTTTAGCACTTTATTATATTATCCTTCAGAAACTGAACAGGGGAGTCATTGCAAAATCCCAGTGTCTTCCTCTTTATACTACAGATACCTTGTGGTTGTTTCATCTGTCCAACCCTCACCAGAAACTCCTTGAAGGTAGTGACCATGATCTACACCACGTGGCATACCCTGCGGGGCTCTCTCACAGCTTTGAGACTAGAGGAGGCGTTCTATAAATGGTTGTTAAGTGAGTACACGAGCTGATTATAATTCTGTTTACAACGAGCTTTTACTCAAACAAAATGCCAGCATCCCTGTTGGAGGGCTTAGCTATAAAGCGTTTGAGAGTCTCTGAATCTGTGCCAGGAACATGTTTATGTAAACAGAGGCCTGGAGAGCTTCTGCCCCTCAACCCGGCACACACACCTTCCCCTAAGGAAGCTGCCGTCGCTACCCTGAGGGTGGAGAGAACAGGGCTCCACGCAAACGTTCCTTCCCATCTGGATCTCTCCTGAGTAGGAGAGAAATTGGTTATGACACGTGTCACCGTGCAAGGACAGGATCTGAAACATTACAAATGGACTAAACAACGTCTCGGTTTAAAAACAAAACTCAGCATAGCAATAACTTAAGGACAAGCCAGCAGGAATAGAACAGAAAGGAAGCAACGTAGACCTGGCAGGCCCTTTTCTGGAAAATTGAAACTCATTTATACATTTTTTTTCTTTTATAAGTATATATTTTGATTAAAAAAAATCACGACATCCATTTATTTGGGTTTACATAGTAAAAAATTGAATATCTTCCAGTAGGAATTAAAAATTCTTGACAAGATATGAACAAAGGCAAGCTATTTATTTTTGGCAAGTTTGCCATTAGTGGCAACTTTACAACCTTTTCCATGTCAATGTCAATTGATTGGGAACTGTCATTTAAAAAATTTTTTTCCATGTATCTGAAGGTTTACTACTAATTTGGGCAACAAGTGGTGAAACATTTATAAAACAGAGCTCATCTTGAAATTGGATCACAAATAGATGCCATCATTATAACTAAATTATAAACGCAGATTCATAATTAAGGGGAATACTAGCTATAAATCCTAGAACTGTAAACAAACACGCTTGTGGTTATGAACTAGCACATCTCAACACCCGCCAGCAGACCCTGCTGCATTCCCAAGCAAAGTTTTAATCTCAAGTGTGCCAATTGTATCTTTTCTTGATATTTTTACTGTTTTGTTCTAAAGAAGAATGACTACAGAGTTTCAACTAGCACTTTATTTGAGATGTTGCTCTGAAATAAATCTCTCATGACACGGATTTATAGGTTGGACTGTAGTATATTTTAACCTCACAGTTATTTTTATGCTATTTTAGATGTTTCTAAAAATTTTAAGTGTCAAACCACATAAATTTCAAATGTCCCTTACAGCCATTTAGACATTTTTCTCATTACTGATGATGAGTAAAAATCATTTTTGGAGACAGCAGTATAAGGACTTCCGTATCTCATTTACCCCAGATATGAGTTTGTTTCATTCCCATTTTTTATAGGCAATAATGCAGCTGTGCTAGGCATTTGCCAATTGCTTCTCTCTTTTTTGTGTGCCCACAGGACCAGAGTATGATTTAACACTTCAACTTTCGGGCAAACCATTCTTCTTACCCACAATCCCCATGGAAAACAGACATCAGATCTTAATGTTCTTGCATGCCAGTACTCTCCAGGACCCTCTTTGTTGTGCAACTATTGGCAGAGTCCACAGTAATAAGAGAGAATCTGGAACAGAGACCTTCAAGCACCCCACGCCAACTCCCCAACACACAGCATGATATTCCTGTGGTCAACACATGAAACGATGTAAAACAGGCTGTGGATGAGAAACAAGTTCTAGCATTCATAGCATTTTCTCTCCGTCACTTAAGAGAGAGTTAAGTGAAAATGAATGTGAGGCTGGGTCTAGTAACTCATGCCTGTAATCCTAGTGCTTTGGGAGGCCAAGGCTAGGAGTTCAAAACCAACCTGGGCAACATAGCAAGACCCCCATCCCTACAAAAATAGAAATTAAAAAATTAGCTGGGCAGGGTGACACACGCCTACAGTTTCAGTTACTCGGGAGGCTGAGGTAGGAGGATCGCTTGAGTTCAGGAACTTGAAGTCACACTGAGCTATGATCGCACCACGGCACTCCAGCCTGGCCGACATATGACCCAACAATCCCTCTATTGGGAATATGCCCAGAGGAACTCAAATCATTCTACAAAAAAGATACCTGTACACGCATGTTTGTTGCAGCTGTATTCACAATAGCAAAAACATGGAACTAATCATGCTGCCCATCAAAGTTGGGCTGGATTTAAAAATGTGGTATTTACACACAATGGAATAGTATGCAGCCATAAAAAAGGACAAACATATGGACTTTGCAGCAACTTGGATGGATTTGGAGTCGATCACACTGAGGATCTATCACAGAAACCAAGAACAGAGCACCACATGTTCTCAGTCATCAGCAGACTTTGAACAATTATCATAATACTACAAGAAAGGGGTTGGCAGTCGTGGGAAACTGCGGGGGAAGAGGGAGTGGGATGGCAGTTGAGGGAAACTGCTGGGGGGAGGCACACTTCACCAGCAAGGGTGCCTGCATAATGAACATTTGGATACCTCATCTTGAACTGCACCCCACATCTTTAAAATAAAAAAACTCAGCTGGGCTCGGTGGCTCAGCCTGTAATCCCGCGCCTTTGGGAGGCTGAGG